>NC_142788.1:28451857-28661857 GCF_988280905.1 Pimephales promelas | reverse complement strand
CTTTGAAACGAAACGTACATACGTTTAGATGTAATTTTATATATAGTTATGTTTATTTAATATAATTTTAAAAAGAAGCATAAACACAACGAGGGGTGTCTGTTTTATCTGTTTTTGTGACTAACGTTTCATTAGTAGAACCATGGAGTATAAAATTCAATATAAATTCTCGGTATTGCATTGGACTCTATGATCGGCGGAAGTTATCGAGCATCCCTAATGCTTCACCGGAAATAACGCCGTGCATAGAGCCCATACTACTAAAAAAAAACAACTGCCACCAAAACCTTGAACAGTGAACATTTTTAAATAAAAAGCATTAATTTCATGTTCATGGGCCGGTCCGGATGTGGAATAACTGACAGTGACTCTCACCCAATAGCATTTCTGTTCCGTTTCTCTGTGCAGCATATGGATAGTTGCGATAGGCTGATGGTGAGCGGGGCGGGGAGATGGCGGGTGACCGCGGTGGAGACCACGCCTCCTGTCAGATACAAATACACAATAATAGTAAGGTGAACAATCTGTTTTTATTATTAATACAGTCTTGTAAACTCGGTTTACTTTCATTGTCAAGTTATTGATTTGTATGTAAACCAGTAAATCTGGTTATTTCAACAGACACATCTGTGGTAGTTATCAGTGTGTTTGTGTGCATGTACATGTGCTTAAAGTTCATTAGTTATGAAGTGAACTCAAATCAAACTATAAAGCAGCTCTTCTGAAGACAATAGTGTCAGTATTCAGCTCATTTCGGTTCAGTTCAATAAAAATAACCACGTAAAGTTCATCAAATTATGAGACGAGTTTGTCGTTATTCTGTTTAATGTTGATTCAATCCAGTTCAATAATAGTGTCAAAGATTCAAAATTCAACAATTATGAAACAAATTCGATTCAGCGATCAATCAGATCAATCATCATCAAGTTTTGTTCTCAAATGATAGTGTAAATATGATAAAAAGATAGTTATGATGTCTGACCTGTTTGTCCATGCTGGTGTCAGGGTGTCTCAGTACAGGTCTGTCTGCAGGGGGACGAGGGGCGGAGCCAGGAACTGAGCCCAGAATGTGCGGCTGGCTCTCATTGGTTGGGGGGTGATTGGCGTAACGCATCTCAAGCTCATTCGTTATCCCAACAAACACAGGAAGAGGAAGTTCTGCAGGGAAAGATAAATGACACTATGTTCAGAACAGCGTACTGATGCTATTTTCACAGAGGATTCAAATAAAGTTCAGCTGTTTAATGCTGCTCAAAGGTGGCATACATGTATTTACACAACAACTGCAGAATGCAAAAAAAATATACATTATACAATTTAAAAATCAGTAATATTGTGACAAAACAAAAGTCATAATTGTTATTTCAAATCTGTGTTGGAGCCAGAGAGAGCAGTTTTTACAACTACACAGTATTATTTTTCTGCCTTACAATAATTCAAATTATCACTGAAGAACTGGGATAAATTTATTGTTCGGATAAACACTGATGTCAACGGTCGCGATGGAAATTGAACAGATCCTGTAGGTGGCGACAAGTGACTTAACATTTTTTATTTGTCATCGAATCATTCATTTAAGAGATTTGTTCAAAAACGCTGAATCAAGTTGTAATGAAACAAGTGAAGTATTTATAAGCGAGTCATTGGATCATTCATTCAAAAGATTTGTTCAAAAACACTGATTCGTCTAGTAATGAATCAAGTGAAGTATTTAGGAGTGAGTCATTGGATCATTCATTCAAAAGATTTGTTCAAAAACGCTGATTCGTCTAGTAATGAAACAAGTGAAGTATTTATGAGTGAGTCATTGAATCATTCATTTAAGAGATTTGTTCAAAAATGCCGATTCATCCAGTAATGAATCAAGTGAAGTATTTATAAGTGAGTCATCGGATCAATCATTGAAAAGATTTGTTCAAAAACGCTGATTTGTCTAATAATGAAACAAGTGACGTATTTATGAGTGAGTCATTGAATCATTCATTCAAAAGATTTGTTCAAAAAAGCTGATTTGTCTACAGTAGTAATGAAACATGTGAAGTATTTATAAGTGAGTCATTGAATCATTCATTCAAAGGATTTGTTGAAAAACGCTGATTTGTCTAGTAATAAAACAAGTGAAGTATTTATAAGTGAGTCATCGGATCAATCATTCAAAAGATTTGTTCAAAAATGCTGATTCATCTAGTAATGAAACAAGTGATGTATTTAGAGGACGAGCGAGTCATTCATTTATTCGTTGAAAAGATTCTTTTTAATTCATTCTAATTAATGAAACATTTTTAAATAGACTGCAGCAATTAATTTTTTTTTTCAGAATCATGCAGTTCTACTTAAATTGTATCTGCACTTTATTGTTTATAATGAGAGAATTCGCAATGTATTTGAGTGTAAAATTCAGTCGGTGAGCCGGTTCTTTCAGCGGAGACGAAGCGCCTCTGATTGGCCATTGCATTCATAAGCTCAACAGAAACATTTCTGATTGGGTTTAACGCTCAACACAGTAAAAAAATAAAATAAAAAGCACGTAAAAAGAAATCCGATGCGATATAAGCGGATAAACAAATGCAATGCCCCAAAAAATGTTCACATTTCACTTTAATCGTGCGCTTGTCATAGCTTTAGTTTAATTGTGTGGGGGCATATTTTTGCTCTCTTATCTTGAATTTGTGGGGCCTTTCTGTTCATTTTGGTGCCCTGCTCCTCATAATATTTTCTGTGCACAGTAGATTAAAACAGCTAAATAACTTTCAAGCTTTATTTTTGACTTCTAACTGGATTACACAGGCTCAATGAAACACAAAGCATGTTGAGGCCATGTGATTTATGTTCCTTTTCAAACAAGACCTTCGTGAACCTCCAGAACTTAATCATGTAGCTGTGTTACATGTGAACTAGAACTGAAACCTCTGATCTAAGATGATCTTCTTTAAAAAGTAAACATAACCTAGCCAGTCATCTCTCAGAAGGTCCCTCTGAGGTCATCTCGATAAATCTGCCTTTCCTATCCACAAACCGGGTCTTTATCCTTCCCTTTCCAGATGATTTGTGGAGTAAACAGAAGGTGCATGATCAGAGGCGCTGAACCTGCTGTGTGAGGTCATCGGAGCTCCTCTCTCCATGTGAGGGTCTCGCGGGCCCTGAGGTCCTTCAGTAACAGTCTGAACCAGGATTAAACACTAATCCAGGCTCTGTTCGCCACATTTCAGCCCGGCAGGGTGGCCTGGAGCTGCGCTGAGCTCGGAGTCAGCCTAGTGCTCAATATTACTTTAGTAAGGCAAATAAATTTAGGAAATGACTGTTTTGTCTGTGCTGTGTTTACATTCGAGTTACTTTATGAGCTCAAACCCCAAAGTTACATAGCAAAATTTTGAATAAAAATATTGAAATTAGAAACTTGTGGTGCATTCCCAAGCAAAACTGAAGATTATAAAACAATAAAAAATTTGACAAAAAAAATTAAATAAATAATAATAAATAAAATAATAATAAAAATTATATATATATATATATATATATATTAACTATACATAATCATAAAATAATTCAATAAATAATATTTATAAATGTATTAAAATAATCATGTAAAATAATTTTGTTAATTAATTACCGTTATGCATATGCAACAAATAATAAAAAAAATAGTAAAAATAGTAAAAAATAAATAAACAAATATAGAAATTATAAACCATTACAAAAGTTCAAAAAATTGTATTATAAAAATGCAATAAAAATTATATAAATTAATATTAATAAAATAAGGCATATTATGGTTATAATTTGGTTATACAAATGCAACTATCATTTTTATAAATAATTACTTCAATAAAAAGTAAAAAAATAAGACATTTTACCATAACAATAATTAATAGAAAAATTGAAAAAAGATTAACAATAAAAATAATATTTATTATTATCTTCAGAATCTTGTGTGTCAAAGCTTTCAAATGGTACTTTGGTTGTCAGGATCAATTCATAATTATGCAGTAACTGTCAAATGAACTTATGTTTACTGTAAGCACAGATTAAAGAGTCTAGACAATAAGTGTCAAGCGTTTAAGGAAACCGTCCTGTGGTTCAGTGTACACACACAGGCTTATTCTCAGTGAGTTTGGCTCAGCGTGTGGCGCTCTCTCTGCAAAGCACGACCTCCGTGTGTTATCCCTCTTTAGAGTAAATCCAAGCATGCGAGGCCAAATCCCTGATCGCGTTTGCTTCTCCTTCCTTTCACGGCGGATGACTCGACTTACCCCCTGTGATGCTCTCCAGACGTACTGGCAAACCAGCCTGTGCCGCGGCCATCAGCTTCAGAGCCACGTACAACTGCCCACAGCCAAAGAACCCGAGCCGCTTAGCACCACACACCTCTGTTACCTGGAGAGAGAGAGAGAGAGACATATGGAGACTTTAAAACCACATTACCGTATTTAGTTCAGTGAATTAAGCTTCAATATTTAAAAAGCGTTTATTATGTGAAGTGGAATTCATGGCTTCCATCTTAATGGGTGAAATTGCTAACGTGGGAAAATGAAAAGATAATAGCTAAATCCTCATTATTGGCTCTACAGTGGAAAGAATAGCCGGCTGAAGATAAACTGCACTTTAAACGGCTGAACTTCACTATTATCTGGGCTTCTGTAATTGAAAACTCACTTTAATAACAGCCCTAAGCGTAGCGATAAGAAATAGGAAGTGTGTAACTTACTACAAATATCTTAACAGATTAAAAACATAATTCACTTTGGACAGAGATAGATGTTAAACTCATCTATCCCGGCAGAAAACACACGCTTAAACCTGGTTTGCTCCTGAAAAATGGCCAAAACCACTTTAAAACCACTTAACAGAGCAGCTAAAACAGGCTCAGACCAGTTAAGACTAGTTAACTACTAGGCTGGTTTCAGATGTCTTTTCAAGATTGAAGACATTATTGAGGAGATGAGAACTTACAGTTTTTTCTGATTGCTTAAGCACATTTTTTGTAACTATTGGCTAGTTTTGCAAAACTCTACACACAAATAAGAAAACCTTTCACCCAATTATCAAAACATTGTAGTTCTCTTGCAAAATCAAACACAGCTAGATTAACTCTTCGCACCTTCGTAAAAATTGTGTTTTTGTATCAAACAGTAAACACAAGCCATCATCTACTAAGCACACAATGTGCCAACTACACACTCATGGTATGAATGCAAAACACATCTGGCTTTTGCTGTCTCTGTGTACAGATGTCAATTTGAGGTCATACTTTTGTCATAGTGTCATGTAAACAAACAAGGATACAAACTTCAAGTATTGGTGTTTATTCACACTCATAAAAACCAAGACAAAGTCAGAACACAAAAGAGTAATTTTGCACACACAAAAAAAACAAAAAAAACAATCAGCCTACATCATGTCGTCTTTCTGGGTTCGGCCGCAAAATTCCGTCCACACATCGCATGCAATATCCTCCAGTCCAAGGCACCGGGGAAAATATCTCCTTGAATGCCTTATCCAGGCCTGACATGATGCCTGGTCAATATCTCCATGCCTCCTCCATTGCTTGTAAAAGGGCTACCTGTTGATGAGGATGACGGTCGTACACTTTCCAGAACTCCTCAATGGGATTTACGTAAGAATGGAGAGTATGGAGGGAGGTTGAGTGCCATAAAGAATGTGTGGTGTGTAAACCAGTTGCGGACCAAAGCAGCCCTATGGAAACTAACATTGTCCCATATGATGACATATCGGGTATGCTCTTCAACTCCACATCCTCTACCTCTGCCTCCTTGTCCTCTTCTAGCTCCTTCCTCCAACTTCTTCACCTCCACGTCCTTTTCCTCCAACTTCTTCACCTCCACGTCCTCTCCCTCGGCCTCCTCTGATTCTCACTCTTCTCACTCTTACTGCTCCTTCCATTGTACTCCACACAGACAGCGTACCTGTGACTTATTTATAGTGCTTAGGCTGATTGCAAAGTTAACTAATTTTCTAAAACAGTTTTCACATGTGAAAGTGAGCCAGACAGTTGGCAAAATAGTGTTAATGATAGCCATACATGTGTATAATTTTGCTAGTTGTGTTTAAAGTTCTGCAAAAAGAGTGTTGTGCAGTGAATTGTGCCTACAGTTTTGCAAAGTGTGTGTTACAAAATTGCAAATTGAGTGCAAAGCAGTTTTTGTGCTTTTTTTTGTGCAAACTCAGTGAGTGGTTTTGCCATACGTATTAATAGTTTTAGAAATTGTGCTACAAGAATCACGATTAGCGCCTAAGCATTCAGAAAAAACTGTAAACACTGCAAAACAATATGAAATGCCATTATTTTTATTTCCATAATCCAAGCTCAGTTTTTTTTGTGTGAAATTCAAGAATACATTAAAAATGATCAAAAGTGACAGTAAAGACATTCATAATGTTAAAAAAACGTACACTCTTAGAAGAAAAGGTTCTATATAGAACCTTAAAAGGTTCTATCAGTGCTACGTATTTGGAACCCTTAAAAGGTTCTATACAGTCTTAAAAAAGGGTTCCTCTGGGTTCTATATTCCATACTTGGCCAATAGAACCTTTTACCAAAAAAAAAAATGGTTTCATACATTAAGCAGGGGATGGAACCATTTCTGGTTCTAAATAGAACCATTTCTTCAAAGAGTGTATATTTAAAATAAATGCTGCTATTTTGAACTTCCTATTCATCAAAAAATCCTGAAAAAATGGATATGAGGGTGGAAAGCATGGCAATTTGAAATTACTACAGGTTTTCTACTATTACAAAGCTTAATACAAAGCATCCCTTTAAGAAAGTAAATAGGCTCCATTTTAATTCCTGTGATTTTGAATACCTAAGAACAAACACTCAACCCAAGTCTAAATCATAGCTGAATCACTATCCTTCAGTACAATGAGACATAAACTAGTGTTTTATCACTCCCCGCTGATGAAATCCATCCTTCCGTAACGAAATAATCAATAGAGTTGAGCTCTGGGATTCATTGTAAACATCTTCATTCACACAGGAAGAGATCTGTGCGCTTTAAATAGCAGCACATTGTGTTGAGTGTGCTGTTAAATATAACAAACACCACCAGCGCCCATGTTGAGAAAAAAAGCATGTTGTGCTGCTCAAGCCAAACTTCTCTTCAAAAAATAGTTCTCTTCAGATTGTAGAAATAGCACAACTGAACACACATACCTAATAAAAAAAAAAAAACATTTGTCAATGCAAGTAAGGTCATCCTTGTTCTCTAAACTACAATCTCCTCCACCTTTCCAAACATTATGAGAAACTCCTGAAACATTGACTCAGCGTTCCTGTTCGACCAGGTGTGATGAGGATTATTGATCGTGTCCTGCAGTGCTGATGGCACATGACTCACAGCGGAGAACTTCAGATACGACTGAAACAACAAGATGTTTTCTGCAATACTCTTATCTAATCAATCGCAGGAGACCCGTGACTAGATGGACATTTGTCTCCAAAACACATTTTTACTCATTCCTAAAAAAAGCTAGCCTTGACTCTGCTACTTCACTTTGCTTTGTAGACAGAGTCTGGAATGGCATAATAGAGAAGTGTTTTCTCTCTCACTAGGGGGCGCTTGTCTAAAGTTTAAAATCTTTTAAAAATTTTCTAAATTTTTTTAAACAGTATTTTTGAGAGGAAAATACTTTAAATGCATATACAATGAAGTCCCGCAAAAGTCCACGCCTTTTCAGCGCTAATTTTTCACTGTGTGCCTTTAGTAAATCCTGACAGTAGTTTTTTAACGCTGAAAGAGGGGTTGCCCTGGAGCAAAGTGTTAGTAATTGGCCCTAAGTTTCCATCAAAACGTTTTTTTCACGCGGCTGGCGTATTTTTCCAATTGTTTTCAATAGGAGTGCGACGTTTTTAAACGGCATGAGCGTAACGAGGTCTCTCGCTAGGGGGCGCTTGTCTAAATTTTAAAATCTCCTAAGAGATTTTAAAGAGATTTTTGTCTGAGAGGAAACTAATATACAATGAAGTCCTGCAAAAGTACACGCCTTTTCAGTGCTAATTTTTCACTGTGTGCCTTTAGTAAATCCTGACAGTAGTTTTTTTAACGCTAAAAGAGGGTTTGCCCTGGAGCAAGGTGTTAGTAAGTGTCCATCAAAGCGTTTTTTTTTCACGCGGCTGGCGTATTTTTCCAATTGTTTTCAATAGGAGTGCGATGTTTTTAAATGGCATGAGCGTAACGAGGCACTGAGCGTTTTTTTTTTTTAACGCTAAAACGCATGGCGCTTGTTACCGGTCGCCAAGAGTTGAAGAATGTTCAAAAACGCAACGCTCATCACTGTCACTTTTTACCCAACCGTCCAATCACAGTGGAGGAGAGGCGGGACTAATACCACACCGACCAACCGCCACATTCTGCTCGTACAACGTTAACAGATGACAACAACAAGCATAATAACGAAACAAAATAATTTAAAACAAGAGCCAGAGAAAATATGTTACATTGTATAGACATTTTTAATATAGATAACACAAAAACAAAATATGTGTGAAATGACGTACTGTTTTTCGCGTAATACCCTATTAAGTAGTTCTGGACGATTAATCGAAAAATATTCAAAACTGAAATTCAAAGCCTATAACCGACGTGATTTTACCATGTCGGTTATGTCAGTTTTTGAATCCTATTAATATTTCCACCCATTGTGTGTTAATGTACTTTTCCCTTAAAACGTACTTTTCCCCTGCGACATTGAAGCAGCATGAGCCCCTTTCACACCGCGTGTTAATCTCGGGATATTGCCAGAACAAACACCTTCTGTGCGACCCGGGATTGGTGGCAGGTTGGGGACAGAGTGGAAACAAAAGCCGTAATCAATGCCGTGTTGTAATGATGGCGTTTAAGCCGGGATCGTTCGCCAGCGTGAAATGGTACGGGATCGAATCAGAGAAAAAAATCATTGTAATCGAGGTAACTTGTTCGATTAATCGCGATTATAATCGTCCAGCCCTACTATATAGTAGGGGAGTATTCGATTTTGTTCTCGTAGGATAAGGACACTCAGGCTCATGAATAATTATGAGACACAGAGGATTCATCGATGTACTGTAGAGCAAGAAAACACATCCTGTGACATTGACACGAAGACAAATTTGATCCCGGAAGGTTAAAATTCACTTTTCTCCTACAGTCAAAACTAACAGATGGTAACATACACACAAAACAATCATTAAATCATATCCTATTGTATATTGTTTGAGGACTAGATGCAAGGAATTATGGGAAACGCTTACATGTCTGCATTACTGAACTGGGGATTAAATGGATTAGTTTAACAAAATACACTGAATCATATTTTCGGGCATATTTTGGTGGAGAGTCGAACCTCTGATATATGGATCAGGTCCCTCCTTCAATCTAGGTTTAAGTTTTATCATCCGCCTAAAGTTAAACTGAATTTTGTTCAATAATCTGCATAATTTAAGTTAGCATGTCTGTAGAACAAACGGTTTGATACTTTGGGCTAATGAAAAGCAGCTCTGATCTTCTAGCCGCTAAAGTCAGCTGTTACTGTGACTGATGGAAATTACAATGGCTTTTGACGAGAGCCTCACGCGCTCTGAGCGTGACCCAACTCCTTGTCTTGAAATCAAGAGACAGTGTGTGTCTGTGTGTGTGTGTGTATGGTGGCTTAAACTCAGTTTAATCATCTGACCATCAGTATTACTTAAGCCTGACCTGCATTCTCCTGATCCACACAGAACAGATATAATCTTACTCTATACAAGTACAATATGGGGGAAGGATAATAAAATAGGTTTACCCTCCTTATGGCAGCTTATGGGATGTGTGGATAAGGGAGGTCAGTCGACTGCGTTATGTCTGCTTTTTTAAAACATTCATCCGGCATTTCTCACCTCGTCACCTTCGACGTCACGTCGACGTACCAACATATTGGGATTGCGCCCGAGTCGAGAGCCCAATCACCTTTAATGTGATAGGACTTGATTGTATCCGAAAGACAACTGTGGTATGAGTGATATACAGATAAATATCAATTATCTAGTCTACGAAAGCACTTATAAACAAATTAATTCTATAGGGATGGCGAAAAGAAAACTACACATTTTCTTGACCGACCACCGAGCCTCATTAGCCGATTGGTTTAAAATATGCTACGCTATTTGATATAACAGCCATTTTGAGCCGCGCCTGCAATTTCACAACTCTGTCGCATCTCTCTGCCGCTCCGCCTCCCACACACACACACACACACACACACACACACACACTGCCCAGGCGCCACCCTTCCACCATGTCACTTTTTTAAAATCCCCATACAGTCCCACAAAATGCAGCGCCAAGGAGCTTGTATGTAATCGGAGGACAAATGGCTCCTTTTTAGTTTCGAAATGGTTTGGGTACAAGGTGATCGCGTTGAAAATAAAGGCGTTAGTCTAGCGTTAGAAGCTCATTTGAAAAATTGCTGTGGCTCATTTAAGAAAATGACAGCTTTAGACGCCGCTTTGGTTTGAGGTAACGTTAACGTTAGTGCTAACAATAATTAGGGCTGGGCGATATGGCCTAAAAATAAAATCTCTGATTTTTTTAATCGTTTTTTTACGATTTTTACGAAAGCATTAACAATACATTCATATCTGAGGAAAATTGTTATAATTCGAGGATTTGCCAGCAAACAGAATTCAGCACTGAACAAAAAGTATCTTAAATGTTTCTGATTGGGCATTGCGTTCAAGAACATCGCTCAACGCTGCAAACGTTATAAATAGAAACTCTGTCCTGTAAATCGTTTCTATTTTGTTTTAGTTGTTCTTGATGCTTTTCTGCAACAGATGAATACAAATCTATTACTTTTTTATGTTTTAATCATAGATATTTCTAGTTTGCGGGAGTCCCGCGAATCGTTTTATTCTCCCGCAAACTGCACACATAGAGTGAATGCATTACCGCCCGCCCCGCGCACGGCCATCAGATCTAATTAGTCCCGCGCCGCACTCTATTGCATTGTTAGTGCACGTCTCTCAAGGGCCCGGCCTGACCCAAGGATAGTGACAGGAAATATCGGCCCGACCCACTCGGGAAGAATAAACTCTAGTTCACTCTACGCTAAGGAACAAACTTCCCACTCTCACCAGTAGCTATGTTGTCGCTTTCTCTATGCTGTTGCTGTTTCGTGTATGCTACGACGTTATTGTTTTAGTCGCTTGCCATACTGCTACATGAGTGAAACTAACACTATGGAAACTCCGGGGAGCCAAAAATGTGACATTACACAAAAACTCGATTTACTTATTTTTTAAATCGCCCCCAACAAAAAATTCGAATTAATTAATTTAATCGATTTTTTGCCCAGGCCTAACAATAATAAAGAAAGATGATGATCATCATCACCTTATCTGTTACCACTGAAATGTAGATGTAATGTATTTCCAAATCTAAGCCCAGCAACTTACATCTGTGTCATTCTTGTAGGTGAAATGGCCCCACACACTATTTTCTTGGCTCTAACCTCGAGTGTTTTAGCCTGAAGCCTTTACTTTTCGCAAATCTTGTGAGCGCGCGAACCCAAACGCTGTGACCTCGCACCAATTTATTTTTTTATTTTTTTACGGACTACCGACAACTTTGATCGGTTAACGTTGATACGGTCAACCATCTGTCAAACGGTCATCGGTTAACATCCCTAATCCACTTCTGTACAACCGGTGTTCTGTCGATTTTTGCTGCCTTGTCGAAAAATGCTACCGTAGCGCGAATTGATCACAGAATGACGATTAAAGTCGTATGAAATACAATTATAATACAATTCTAAGTTATGAGTAGCTACTGTATACTGTAGACGACTATTTTTACTTTTAAAACGGTGTGAAAAGTAAAAATTATCATAAAATAATCATCTTTGACTTGTCAAAGTACACCTTTCCTCATAGTAACTGAAAAATTCAGTTATTCTTTTTCAGCTGGCTGGCCGTACAAATATTCATATGGTAGTAAGCATTTTTTAAAGGGAAATTATATATTATAACAGGAAAATGTACCTTTTGTAAAAAAAAAAATTAAAAAAATCTGTGAGTCTGCACATGCGCATAACCGGTAAGTAGCAAATCTCGATGGGTAGCATGAATTGTCAGAACACCGGATCAAACGTAAGATCACGTTCCGTCTGTTTCCTCCATCTGGGGTTGGGAAGAGTTTACACAGCTTCAGAAAACAAACGTGCACATGCCAAAACAGTTTGTATCCCCATGGCAACAGACATCACTTCACATGCCACGCCCGTTAAATTATTATTTCTGCTGGAAAATTGTGTTTACTATGTTAGCCTGTTAAATAAAGCCCCAGTGTGAAATTGCTGCAACATGGCTTACAAAAGCCAGGGTTAAGAACCATTCAGAGTTACTATTCAATCCCTACATTTGAGTTCAAAGTTGCAATTAAATTTAAATACATGATCGGTTTAAATATGTTGACAGTCATTCATTCTGCAGACTCTTTTGTCCCCAGACAAGGACGTTCACAAGAAATTTGACTTTGTTTTCTGCCCCGACAGCAGCTGTCGAACAGGTTGGTCCGGTCCGGAGACGGATCTCTGCATTTGAGGAAGGAACTGTGTTTGTGCTTTGGGAATTTCAGAAGCTGTGGTGAAATGAAGTATACCTCAGGGGGAAAGCACACTGCAAGTGTTTACAGACACAAAAAATATCCAACCCTTGCTACATTTACACCCACACTGTCCCAAAAAGTTTCCTGGTGAGTGACAAATGCATTCTAGATCCCTTAGTGGTACTGTATGAAGTGGTGTGTTCACACTTGGCAGGTTTGGTCCGATTCAAAGGAACTCTGTTAGTGTGTTTCAGAAGTGTGAACGCAACCAAACAAACAGGCCGAGGCTCACCTTTACAGGAGATCTCAGGTCCACTTCCAAACAAACTCGACTGAACCACGAACCCAATGCAGACCAAAGACCAAAAACAGGATGTGATGTCACAAGTTATGATCTTAAAACGGACAAAATGCTCAAGCATATCTGGTTCTTCTCATCATAGGAGCTAAGTTGACCATTATAGTTCGATTTTAATTCGTCAGCAATGGAGAAAATCCTCATTTAAAGATTTTTTAAGCTCTTTGTGAGTTCTCAGCTGGTAGAAATACCACCATATGTACGAGCCAGACGCGCCACACGAAACTAGGGGTAACTGTATCTGGTTGTTGAACCCATATGTAAAGAATATAATGATATGAACATTTTGGCTGATACCAATAATTTTATATATTTGAAACTAGAGCCAGACCGATATATCGGCAGGCCGATATTATCGGCCGATATTAGGCATTTTCCAAACTATCGGTTTTGGCGGTTATAATGGCCGATAAATGAATATTTCAAAAATAAAATAAAAACGGACGAAACTCGCTTGAACCATGTTGGAGTTGTAGAGTTTGTCCACCAGAGGGCACTCTACACAGTCGTTGACTATTCTGACTATCACGTCCAGTTTTGCAACCCGAGAGTGAAGCGGAATTAGCTAGTAATAGTTACGTTACGTTGTTACAGTGTAGTTGACTGACTGTCCTTTTAACTTTTGACAATGTGACTGAAGTATTTCTTTAATAGCGCGTGACAAATATAGCAATGACACGTATCATCTCTTATAATCGTTTCTGAAATAGAAAAAAATAAAATAATAAAATATCGGCCGATATATCGGAATATCGGATTTTAAAACCAACAAATATTTGTATCGATATCGGCTTTCAAAATCCTTTATCGGTCGGGCTCTATTTGAAAGCCAGCAAAATTGGCTGATAAATAAATTTTTTATTTATCATTTTTAGTCCTGCCATTAAAAGCCATGTCCCAAGCACATAATTATGATGTTCTCACTTTTTTGAAGTGATTCCAATCATATTTCAAGCAATTCAAACCCATTATGGCGAACAGAGCGCATCTGAAGGAAATAATCCATTATTTATCGGCCACATTTTTTTAGGGCCGACAACCGATATGGTACATCGTACATCCCTTATTTTACTCCTCCACAAATGTAAAAAAAAAAAAAATGAAAGCGTGAGAGCGTCATAGCCTATATGACACTTAATAGCCAGATATGACAGCAATACTGCAACTCGCATTGCCACAGATGAGTAGCTAAGCATCTCTTCAAAAAGCCAACGCACAAATGGAGACGCAGACGCACAATAATCTTCATTAAAAGTAGTGAGACTAAATGATTTTACTAGTGCTGATGGAGATTCTCTCTCCTATTGGAATCTTTTATCTTGAAACTAGATGACGATAAATAAAATGCAGCTCATATCAGTAGTGAACAGTTAAATTTGCATATAGCATGGAATTGAAGAGTTGCGCAGAGACGTGTAAATTAAACAGTTAGTTATCCATGTAAACAGGCCCTTTATGTTCTTTTTCCTAATGTATCATTTTATTTTTGGTCCAACCAAAAGAATCGAACTACAAGTGTGAACACATCCTTAGTCAAGCAGTTAACACGTCAACGCTTTTGTCCAAGAGACAGATGGAGACTTAAAGCTAGTGCAAATCCCACAACAGACTTATTCTGCTGTGAGCAAGCCAGTAAATCTACACGAGTCACGAAACCTGTGCGGTCAGTGCTTTAACATTCATCCTCAAGGACAGATGTAGAGATAGACCTTACTGATGTGATGTTTTTTTTAAAAAACAGGGCTATTATAGTTACCAAAAATGAAAGGAACTAGTTTCTTACCTGACATAGATATTAAAATGGTCAGTCTTCCTTTTTTCTGCAATTTGGTTCCATTTATTAATTTGATCATTTTATTTATTCATCGGATACCATCTCATCCATGTTGAAATTAAATGAAAGCCTGCATAAAATTGGTGCGCAAACCAAACAGTTCAGGTAGGTACAAAAAAATAAAAAATAAATACATGAGAAGCATCAGAAAAACAGACATGGGCAGGGCGATTCAGATGGGATTAAAATTAAAATAACGATTTTACAAACACACATTTCCCCCTGGAAAACTAGCCCAGTCCAAATAGGGCTTAAAACCTCAAAATAAAATAAAATATGAATATGAAAAAAATTTAAATTTTTAGCAATCAAAATAAAATAGGGCTGTGCAAAAATTAATTGCGATTAATCGCATCCAAAATAAAAGTCTGTGTTTATATAATATATTTGTGTGTGCTGTATATAATTATTTTGTATATATAAATACACACACATGCATGTATATATTTAAGAAAATGTGTTATTCATATATAAAATATTTATATTTATATAATATAGATTATGTATTTATTTATATATATATATACACAGAATTTAAGTGCAAATAATTATTAAATATATACATGCATGCATAGGTATTTATATATACAAAATAATTATATACAGCACACACAAATATATTATGTAAACACAGACTTTTATTTTGGATGCGATTAATCGCAATTAATTTTTGCACAGCCCTAAAATAAAAAGCATGTCTAATTAATTGAAATCATGTATTATTAACTTTTTTAAAAATATATTTTTGAAAAAATATTCACAATAATTCTGTGTTTTTGCTGGTCATAAAATTAAGCCATAAAACATTTATCATACATTTTTGTCAAATAACGTGCTGCACAATGAGCTTTACTGTTAAAATTAAAACATAGATTATTCCTTAAATTCGTTTTTGTTTAAAAAATTCATAATTTATTTGGATTATTACATCTGGACATATCTAATATATTTTCTGTCAAGTTAAACCGAACTTTTATTTTGACTTTGTGTGTGTGTGTGTGTGTGTGTTGTAAATGAAACTGCGCGTCGGCTCCACTATTCATTCACATTCACACAGAACAAGGCAAGTAGGATTCGTTTATTCATTTAAATCGTCTTTGTGGTTTAATACTCACACACACTAGTCTACATCGCGATTTGATTTCAAGCGTACTGAACCGCTTTCTATTTATTCCTCGAAAATATACAGTAAATACCTTTTTTATGACTGGCCTAAAACAATCATAGGGGAAAAACCGCAACATTATTATCATTCTCATGTAGTTTAACTTGATGTGCTAAAATAACTAACATTTAAAAAAAATAACCATTATATAGACAAAAAAAAATTACAAAAATTAATAAAGAATATTAATAGAAACTATAATAATACTGCGTCTCATCCCACACATGACTGCTCTTTATGAAAGGCTAAGATGAACTTAAAGATGCTGATTTGACTGGATCTGTTCGTCCGACACACAGAAGATCACGTGAGAACCACCAATGATAGTCAGTGTATTGTGTAGCTGATCATTTGCATAAAATCAGCTCAAAAGTCATATCAGCACCAGGTATTATTGCTCATGTTGCAGGAAAAAACGTTCACTACAGATCATGTGCAATAAGAATAACAAAAAAGCAACGTAACCACAGAACAAGCAACTTCGATCTAGTTGTGGTTGAGCTGGCCGTTGTGGATTGCAACAACAAATGAAGAGAAACAGTGTCATGTAATTAAAGCAGCGAATGTCATTTGATTGTCATTCATTGAAATCAACACGTCAACCACTTCCTGTTTTGACAGCGAGCCAGGGACGATCATATTCATACAGCAGAGAAACACTCATCCATCACAGAGCAGAGATCAACATGGGTCTGAGAGCTGATGTGAATCCTGTAGACTCATAAGAGCTTACTGACAGACACACAATGACTCCTCTATTCCCCGTCACACACACGCCTCTCTCGCTTTAATTATCTCACATCATCTCACTTCACTCGACTGACTTTTAATGAGGAGACACTGGAGATTATCAAGACACCGAGGGTTATTAAACTAACATTACTTCATTGCTTAACAAACGCGCCTTGTGGCCAATCTCCACTGACTTTACATTCCCTCAGTGAGAGCAGAGTGTGAAGGTTGAATTAGCAGAGCAATAGCATAGCTTTTGCAATCCACACAACAACGTGAGACATATCAGAGTTCAAACAATTTGAGAGGACAAATTGTTGGTGTGTGTCTCACTGTGACCACGACAGTGTATCGAGAGCCGTGTTGGTCTCCAGGCCGTAGGGGTGTAACCATACCGAACTCACAATACCATATTATTGGGATACTCCAAGTCCAAAACATGAAACTGTTGATTCAGTGGACTTCTGGAAACAAAAAAATCACTCTGATGATGTCTATATCATGTCTAGGTGTGTGATTCTTCCTGGAAATACGGCCTCCCTAAATATCTTTGCAAATGTGGGTGTGTGTGTTGCTGTTCGTATGTCTGTCGAGGGGTGAAGTCAGTATCCCTTATGAGAGAAAAATATATTTACCAATATATTACTTGAAATATATTGTAATATATTATTTTGGAAATACATGGAGTAATAAATTGATGATACATATATTATACAATATATTAAAATATGGTAATATATTGCAAAATATACAAATGATTGCCGCTTTCAATATACTGAACTATACGGTAAATGAATATATAATGTAATTATATATCCAAAAATATATGCAATTTTATATTTATAAATATTATCCACCATAATGTATTACAATTTGTATGGGATAATTTATTGGTAATGATATAGAGTCCCATGTATGTTCAATATATGGTAGAATATATATATATATTAGCACATATATTGCTGTATATTGAAGCATATAAAGACAAACTTTAAAAAGACACTATATGTAAAAAATATAGTGCCCTTTTTGGTCTTGATTGCAATATATGTATCTATATATATATATATATATATATATATATATATGAAGAGTTCAGATGCAAAAGCCTCTAAATGCCATTTGAAATTTTCTTCTTTAATGATGATTTGTATCAAGCTTGTATATTTAAGTTCAGTAATTTCACTTAAATAACAATTAATAGGTAATTATCATTGCCATTTAAGTGAAATTGCTGAACTTAAATATACAAGCTTGATAAAAATTATCATTCTAGAAGAAAATTTCAAATGGCATTTAGAGGCTTTTGCATCTGAACTCTTCATATATATATATATATATATACATATATGGACTATGCATATATTGCAATATATTGGACAATATAAATATTAAATCCTATGTATGGGAATATATTGCCTAATATATCACATGGTATTATCCAATATACTACAATATATTTTTGTTTCGTAAGGGATGGGTCGCCACACCGGGGCAAACGGACAGGAAACAGAGCAGAAGGACGAGCTAGACTTCCTGTCTGTGCAGGAACACCACGAGATGACACACACACTGCAACAGTACGCCATGATAAATCCTGCTGACACACACAGCTCATATTATAGCCTGTGTTTGTTTATGTTTACACTCAATTATTTGTCTGAAACTGTGGGAAATCTGGTGCTGATCTTACACTCTAAAAAATGCTGGGTTGTTTTAACCCAATTTTGGGTCAAATATGGACAAACCCAAAATGCTGGGTTAAAAATGTAATGTAAAAATTTAACCCAACGGCTGGGTTAGTCCATATTTGACCCAAAGTTGGGTTAAAACAACCCAGCATTTTTTAGAGTGTAGAAATCATCTTCTACATGATGTGAGATCATATACTGTAGCCCTACAAAGGTTTGGGTCTGTAAGATGTTTTATTGTTTTTGAAAGAAGTCTCATCTGATCACTAAGGCTGCATTTGTTTAATCAAAAATACAGTAAAAAGAGTATTATTGTGAAATTTTATTTAAAATTAATTTATTTTATGATTTTTATTTGTATATAATTTAATATGCAATATATTCCTGTGATCAAATCTCAATTTTCAGCATCATTACTCCAGTCTTCAGTGTCACATGATCCTTCAGAAATCATTATAATATGATGATTTGAAGCTCATTTCTGATTATTATTATCAATGTTGAAAACAGTGCTTCATTTTTTTTTTTTTTTGGAAATCGTCACATGATACATTTTGATGAGTAGAAAGTATTTTTTGAAATAGTGATCTTGAAGTCACATAGCAAAAAAATAAAAAATAATAATAATTATATTTATTTATTCCAAATCAGGGTTTTTATAGTGAACTAAAACGATTTAAAAAGATATTTAAAAAAAGATGAATATTCAGAAATTTTTAAAAAAAATATATACCTAAAAATAAATACAAAAAATTATAACAACTACAGACATTAAAAATAAACTCAGATGACATGAAAACTAAATGAACAAATTCAAAATATGAATAAAAACTATAATCAATGATCATAAAATAACACTGTTCCAAATATCAATGTGGCTGAGATGGGATCTGAAAATTTTGAATTTAATGTGATTTTAGTTCACACTGCCATCCAAAAAAACAGATCTACATCACACAAAAACACACATTTAGAGTGAACAAACAGCTGACCCATTCGAACATACAGTACTACAATAAAATACGTTTCTAAATATGGTCAATGCTGTTAAACCCTTTTACTGGTTTATTAAACTGAAATGTAAACCAGAGCAACATGCAAAACTTTCCAAGGATACTGACTGAAGTGAAACTAGGAGTTATTGTGGATGATGATGCAGCCCAGCCCAGCCCAGTGTTATCTGTGTGTGAACGAGGCAGCACCCTTCCTGTCATCTCACACACTTACAAACACACAGCTAGTCAGTGACAACAGACACATTTGGACCAAGTAGCAGTATTTGAACACCACCCACAAAGACTAAGACTGGCTGAACATGGTAAACACCTTTCACCTGACTCGCATGACGTGTCAACTGACACACCACACGTCATTTACTAGTAAAGTGCCAAATAAGATCAGCAGAACCTCTTCACTACTGACAAAGACAACAGGCTTCAAAACTGACATATAGAAGTGTTTTAAAACTGATAAAACCAGTGAAACGCCTTCAAAACAAGCACATGACCATACTTTTACAATCATGTAACTGCAATTACTCGGAAAAACAACATCATAGTATTCCTCAAACACTATCAAGACTCAAATAAGCATCTGTATATCCCACTAAACGAGTGTACTAACTAGCATTTGACATGGTACCACAACACATGTCAGTCATTCAATATCATGGTCAAAATATCACTAAGACCATTGTGTTAAACATATTATTCCATCAACTGTACAAATAACAAACAAGACATAAAATGAGTACACTATGAAGGTGTATGATTAATATCAACACTATTGCATCTAATACTCTAGTATGTATACTACAGTACAGTATAAAGCATATAGCATAGTTTCAAGTGCCGTATGTTTTTGCATATGGTCTCATGGCAATACTATGAAATTAATTTAAGTATATTGGAGAACTATGCCACTACAATAGAGAATGAATATGATAATCATTCATCCATAGTTGCCTATTTAAGAGTACTATGAGCTCGAAACACAAGCTAGTTCCTCAACTTCACTGTTTCCTGAACACACTGATAGTGTACTGTACATCCAGACTCAGGGCGTCCCCGAAACACGCGTTCAGGGGCGTCGCGTCGCTGAGACCCGTGTGAACCCCCTCACCTGGTGCAGCGTCTCGGCCGGCAGCTGCGACGCCCGGAACAGATCCGCCACTTTCCCCGCCGCCGGTATGCCGAGGCTGTCGGGCTGACAGAGCGCGTACAGCGCGGAGTAACATCTCTGCTCAGTGTCGCTCAGGGAAAGGAAGGTCCCTCCGGTGCCCGCGGCAGATCCCGGATCCATGCCCGAGTGCGAGCCGCAGACGAACGGCCTCTCCGTGGCCCTGTGGCGGAGGGAGGCGCGTCGCGTCCGCTCTGCGGTGCTCTAGCACAGGCACATATTAACACACACACACACTCGCACTGTGAACTCAGATGGAGATTAGCTAAATCTCTCAGTTCCACATCCGACCGCACGGAGGCGCCACAGAACCACACAAAACGCTCACTACACACAGGTTTAATATTTTGTGGTAATATCTACAATTTGTTGAGTGATTCCACTGATGTTAAATCTATTTTAATAAATATAGAGAGAGACTTTAGATAATACTTTAGATACAATTTAGATAAAACATGTTTCAGTGCACTTGCTTCAAAACGTTTAAAATATTTCAAATAGCCTATTGTAGATTAAATATTTAAGTTTATTTTGGATATTGAGAATTATTTAGATTAATATTTATTTTAATATGTATTTCCCATCATTTAATATTTAATAGATATTTCGATTTGTATTCAAGATTTGCATTTAAAAAGTTACATTTATATTAAATATGTATATTTACATTTTATTTTCAATGTTTAAAGACCTAACATTGACACGATTTAACATTTCATATGTATATCAAACATTTATATGTAGGCTACATTTGCATTTGATTTGAAATATTTAATATATGAAAAGAAAATACATTTTAAAATTGCTAGAGGCATTTGTTTATACTTTGTTTTTTACTAAAGAGAGTTGCAATTTCAAATGGTAAACTATTCATCTAAAAAAAAAAGAAGAAGAAGAAGAAGATATTTTGAATATTTTGGATGAATCACCTTTGTTGATCCTCCTCCGTTAGATCTGTACTGCCATCTTGTGTCGGGTAAGAGCACTCAGTGGGGTGATGAATGATAATGAAAGGGCAATGAAAGCTTGAAGGTTTGAGTTAGTTAATATCAGAACAGACACTTCACACGCCACACATGAAGAACTGAAGCTGTCATAACTTCAGCCACATTTTATTTCTGATAACACAACTGACTACGATCACACCGCAGTGTTTTGGATTGACAATCGCATTTACTTACTGTACAGGTGCGAGTCTCGAAATGTCCCGTTCACACTGCAACTTACATAATCGCCTCGATCCGAATCCTGTCTGAAAGCATACCGAAGACTCAAACACATGCACGGCCACAGAGGCCTATTTCCCTCGGGTCATCTTGGACTTTGCTCGAGTTAATGCATCCTCAGTCCCACTATAAAGGATGAGCGTGTTGACTGAAACTCTCACGTGAACAACAGTTCACTCAGCATGACATTTTATGACATTTACACGACAGACAGACACTAATTTAACAGCTTCATTCTTCTAAAATTCTTTTGGAATTTGCTGATGTGGAAAAAGTAATCGAAATGACACCAAAATCCCATGAAGCACACAGCAAAATCTCTCTAAAGCCATTAAAAAAAAAAAAAAAGAATTTAAACCTCTGAAAATAAGATATATTTCCATGAGTTAGATGTTCTGTCCTGTTTTCAGATAGCCTATCTTGAATTAGGTATTGTTTTTTTTTTTTTTTTACCCCATTGGCAGTATTGTTTCTTGTTTTAAGCATAAATGTAATACAATTTAGTAAGTTTATGTTTATAAAATTGCCACGGGCTATAAGAAAAAACACTATTCAAGATATATTCTCTGAAAAATGTAATATCCGATGCTATGTTGCTTCTCAAATGCGTTTATCTTGTTGCAAGGTTGTTTGTTTCATCTTATCTTGAGCGAATGATTTATTTTAGTGGTCTTAGTAAGTTACAATATTTGCATAAGAGATTATTATATATACAGCAACCTAAAACTTTTAAATGGTGTGTGTGTGTTAGAGTTTCACAATGTTTTTTTTTCTTTAAAAAAAAAGCAAGTCTCTTATGCTCAACAAGTCTGCATTTATTTATTAAAATCCAGTTAAAAACAGTACACTCTAAAAAAAAATGCTGGGTTGTTTCAACCCATATTTGGGTCAAATATGGACACCCAAATGTTGGGTTAAAAATGCAATTTAAACATGTACAGTTGAAAGTGAAAGTTGAAGTTGGGTAAAAATTTGAAATGACATTTTTAACCCAACATTTGGGTTCGTCCATATTTGACCCAAATTTGGGTTCAAACAACCCAGAATTGTTTAGATTGTATAATATTGTGGAAATCATTAATATGCTATACTATTACACTCTAAAAAATGCTGGGTTGTTTTAACCCAATTTTGGGTCAAATATGGACAAACCCGAAATGTTGGGTTAAAAATGTAATGTAAAAATGTAACCCAACGGCTGGGTTAGTCCATATTTGACCCAAAGTTGGGTTAAAACAACCCAGCATTTTTTAGAGTGTACACTCTAAAAAAATGCTGGGTTGTTTTAACACAATTTTGGGTAAAATATGGACAAACCCAGCCATTGGGTTACATTTTTAAAATACATTTTTAACCCAATGGCTGGGTTTGTCCATATTTTACCCAAAATTGGGTTAAAACAACCCAGCATTTTTTAGAGTGTACACTGTTTTAACCCAAATTTGGGTCAAATATGGACAAACCCAAATGTTGGGTTAAAAATTTAATTTAAAATTTGAACCCAACTTCAACTTTCACTTTCGACAGGGAATTTTTTAATTACATTTTTTTTACCCAACATTTGGGTTTGTCCATATTTGACCCAAATTTGGGTTGAAAGAAGAGTGTATCGATCGAAAACAACATGATACACTCTAAAAAATGCTGGGTTGTTTTAACCCAACTTTGGGTCAAATATGGACTAACCCAGCCGTTGGGTTAAATTTTTACATTACATTTTTAACCCAACATTTCGGGGTTGTCCATATTTGACCCAAAATTGGGTTAAAACAACCCAGCATTTTTTAGAGTGTACTTTTTTTCAGGATTCTTTGGTGAATAGAAAATTTATTTGACATAACATTTAAGTCTAAAATAGTCCTGTTACTTTTTATCAGCCAAATTATTTTTAAAAACCGACCCTAAAATATATATTGGCACTTGAGGTGTGTGACAATAATAAATGAGTAAACCCGGCCTCTTTATTAGGTGACAAATTAACCGACTCATCGTTTCAGTGTCAGAGGATTGGTTAACCATCAAACTTGTTTCAAGTCTGACGTGTTTTTTCCTGCTCTTGAAAAGCTTTCATCTCAACAAGCAAAGGAAAGATGCAGTTTCAATCATCAGGGGTTCACAGAAAGAACAGCCTTCATTTGAGAACTGATTTCCCTTGTATGGTTCAGAAACGCCCACGCCTGACCCTCGTTCGTGAGTACGCCGTCACTCTGAAGTGCAGTTACCGACGCCGTACTCGGAAACAAAAACAGAAGAAATGACGTTCAGATTCATGTTGATATCACACACGGCACTGCTGTAAACAGCCTGTGTTTACATAGACGAGAAGACAGGCTGGGATGAAAACAACGCAGGTCAGCGCAGACACATCTGTTGTTATGATGAAGAGAAATCATCCGCGATTACGGACCTGAGAGCAAACACAAGAGCTGTTTACACACTCCCAATATAATTTCCAAGCAAGCAGCAATCCTTTCACATGTACATTTATGTTCTCGGCTGACTGTGAATATATGGTGTTTGTTGTTCTCTCTCTCTCTCTCTGGAGGAAGGTCTAGTAGTCATTAACCATTAAGCGTCTCCGTCCAGCCCTTTGTATCTTGTGTTCTGAGCGGTTTATAATCTGTGAGCGCTGAGTTCAGTGGCGTGTGTGTTAAAGCTCATCCAGATATCCAGAGATGCGCAGCGCAGTTCTTCTCCTGATACTCCTGCCGTCCATGGCAGCCAAAGACCTCTGTAAAGGTAAAACATCTCCAGAGTCTGTTTGAGTCAATCGTTTTGCTGTGATCTTTGTGCCTGGTCATCTCTTCTCTATGGAAGCTTGTTTCCGCCACAGATTGAAAAATAAAAAAGGTAATTGCGACTTTTTATCTCACAATTCTGACTTTATTTCTCGGAATTGCGTGATATAAAGTCAGAGTTGTGAGATTTAAACTATTCTGAATTAGCCTGATAACTCGCTATTGCGAATTTATATCTCACAATTCTGAGAAAAGATGTGAGAATTTTGACATATAAACTCGCAATTATGTGTTATAAAGTCAGAATTGCGAGATGTAAACTCGCAGGGATTAAACTTGTAAACTTGCGAGATATAAAATCCTGACTTTATATCTCGCAATCCTGACTTTATATCTCACAATCCTGACTTTATATCTCGCAATTCTGACTTTATATCTCACAATCCTGACTTTATATCTCGCAATCCTGACTTTATATTTCGCAATTCTGACTTTATATCTCGCAATTCTGACTTTATATCTCGAAATCCTGACTTTATATTATATCTCGCATTATATCATATCTCGCAATCCTGACTTTATATCTCGCAATCCTGACTTTATATCACACAATTCTGACTTTATATCTCACAATCCTGACTTTATATCTCACAATCCTGACTTTATATTTCGCAATTCTGACTTTATATCTCACAATTCTGACTTTATATCTCGCAATCCTGACTTTATATTTCGCAATTCTGACTTTATATCTCACAATTCTGACTTTATATCTCGAAATCCTGACTATATATCTCGCAATCCTGACTTTATATCTCACAATCCTGACTTTATATCTCGCAATCCTGACTTTATATCTCGCAATTCTGACTTTATATCTCGCAATTCTGACTTTATATCTCGCAATTCTGACTTTATATCTCGAAATCCTGACTTTATATCTCGCAATCCTGACTTTATATCTCGCAATTCTGATTTTATATCTCGCAATTCTGACTTTATATCTCGAAATCCTGACTTTATATCTCGCAATCCTGACTTTATATCTCGCAATTCTGACTTTTTATCTCGCAATTCTGACTTTATATCTCGCAATCCTGACTTTATATCTCGCAATTCTGACTTTATATCTCGCAATCCTGACTTTATATCTCGCAATTCTGACTTTATATCACGCAATTCTGACTTTATATCTCACAATTCTGACTTTATATCTCGCAATTCTGACTTTATATCTCGCAATTCTGACTTTATATTTCGCAATTCTGACTTTATATCTCGCAATTCTGACTTTATATCAAGCAATTCTGACTTTATATTTCGCAATTCTGACTTTATATCTCGCAATTCTGACTTTATATTTCGCAATTCTGACTTTATATTTCACAATCTTGGCTTTATATTTCGCAATTCTGACTTTGTCTCGCAATCCTGACTTTATATCTCGCAATTCTGACTTTATATCTCGCAATTCTGACTTTATGTCTCGCAATCCTGACTTTATATCTCGCAATCCTGACTTTATATCTCGCAATCCTGACTTTATATCTCGCAATTCTGACTTTATATCACGCAATTCTGTCTTTATAACACGCAATTGCGACTTTATATCACATACAGGGAAGACAAAGCAGTTTTATTTTTACATTTGATGATTCAATTTCTGTTTTGCACATTATTGTAATGCATATCGCATTATTTAACGAGTTATCGCACTTTTCTTCAATGTCTTGCAACCCTATTTACAAGCACACTTTTACACACTTCTCATTGTAAAAATCTCCTTTGAGAAAACATCACATTGTTACTGTAATGCAAAAAAATAACAATTATATATTATTTAAATTTTTTCAATCTAATGTAATTTTATGTAATAAAACCATAAAGATCCTTATTTACAAAAAATAGCAAAAGTAAAATATCTGTATGCATTATAATGAGAATTTTACAGAAAATTTTTTAATGCCATCTAATCAATGTTATTTTAATATACTTTTTATTAATATTTTAATCAGAATTATTTTTTATATATTTTCTGTTTTCAATTTGCTTTTAGTTTTGTGTTCAATTTTTTAAATATGTCTATATAATATTAATTAATTAAACTGATTTATTAGCTATTTTAGTACTTCAAGTAACACTAAATTTATTTTTATTTTATTTTACTTCATAAAAAAATGTAACAACATAAAAAAACAACATAAAAAAATGTTGTTTGAGTTCAAATTAAGTTAACAATAATAAATTGAAAAATTATAATGCTCCTAAAACAGGCTTCACAGTCTTTCCAAAACCTTTTTGACTATTAGCCTATTTTGTGATGTTTGTGAGAAATTCGCCTGGAAAAGGGCGATTCAGGATACATTTCAGCGAAAGAAGAAAGTGAAACGGTTCAGAGAGAGTGTGAAATTGCAGTGAAATGTCTTCAAGAGAGTTTAAATAAGGATAAAAAAACATCTAAACATCCTAAACTTGATTATGCCACTTTGTTGTCTGACCAAAAGCACAGACTCTTATCTCATCCTCTCGAGAAACCACTGAGAAATAAAGTGACGAATGAATTCCCAAACGACGATCTTTTAGGACACACACTGCAGAAACCTTATCAGCCCACAAAGAACAGAAAGTACACAGGTCTACACAACAACAACAGCAGCACAAGATTATTTGTGAATAAACTATCTCTCTCTCTCTCTCTGTAGACAGCATGGATGGATTTAAAGTCAGACTCAGCATTAAGACGGCCCTCGGGGATAAAGCAGTAGGGTTTGGTTTTGTTTCACCTCTTTTCATTTAGTTTCATAATTTTATTCAGGTATATTGATCTCCTGTGCAGATTGTTAAATAAATAAACATTTCTTTCTCTCTCTCACAGTATGAGTGGAATAAGAGTGAGATGTTTCTCTTCCAATCCACTCTGGCGTTTGCGATGAACCGCGCTAATAAATCTAATCAGGATACAAACTACAAGTGAGTAGAGCGCCACTCGCCCACACACGCCATGATGACACACTTAAAACAAGATAAATCAACGCCAAAACTGCTCAATTCACGGCTGTGTGTGTGTGTGACTGAAAACGTGAGCCGAATGGTTTGGCCACAGCCGGTTAGTAAGAGTCACGTCTCTGAGTTAGTCATGCATGTGGGGGAGAGGGTCAGATTTTGTCATCACTGTCAGGAGCAAATGTCCCGACAAGGCTGTAAACCAGTCCACGGTTGCAACAGTGTGAAACATTGAGGTGCTAAAACGCAACATGGGTTGTTTAGACACAGACAGCCAATCGCAAGCCTCCTTGATGCTTGCTTCATTAAATATGCATGTGCTTTGCACGGGTGAAGACACTTTCAAATGCTGGGTGCACTTTTAGTACCTGAGGGAATCTGCTAGTGTTTCAGAGGACTTGAGACAACTAAAGTGAATTATTTGGCAACATTTCTAGATGGAAAAGCAGTTATTGGATTGTTGCATTGCATGCTGCTCGTGTCCTGTCAATGTTATTAATCTCATAAATATTCAAATGAGAACATTCTTTCAGATGAAGCAACTTGGTATTGCTTTTGTTGTGCTCCATTGCTTTGCATTGTTATAACTTTGCATTACTTTTAGGGCTGTCAAACGATTAATCGCGATTAATCGCATCCAAAATAAAAGTTTGTGTTTATATATAATATATGTGGGTGCACTGTGTATAATTATTTTGTATATATAAATGCACACACATGCTTGTATATATTTAAGAAATATTTTCATGTATATACTAGATTTATATATGATTTATATTATATATAAATAATATTTTTTTCTTATACATATACATGCATGTGTGTGTATTTATATATACAAAATAATTATACACAGTGCACCCACATATATTAGGTAAACACAAACTTTTTTTGGATGCGATTAATCGCGATTAATCGTTTGACAGCCCTAATATAAAAACATAATCTACTTTATATATAAATATAAATATTTTATATATGAATAACACATTTTCTTAAATATATACATGCATGAGTGTGTATTTATATGTACAAAATATTTATACACAGTGCACCCACATATATTATATATAAACACAAACTTTTATTTTGGATGCGATTAATCGCGATTAATCACTTGACAGCCCTGGACAAAGTACACAACTTCCTTACTTGAGTGAAAGTACAGATACTACTGGTCAAATATTACTCCGTTACAATTAAAAGTATTAAAGATTGATTTTTACTTAAGTATATGTACAGAAGTACTTGTTTTTAAAAGTACTTGAGTATCAAAAGTACAAAGTAAGTATCAATGCATTGTTATATTATTGTTGCATTATTACAGGACCTTATGACTCTGAAGCAACCAGTGAATACATTGACCAGTTTGTAGTGTGGAGCTTTAAGAATGTCACAAAACCTATAGAAATTAAACAACTGAATCTATAAAAAATACATTTTTTTATTTAAAGGAGTAGTTCACTTTTGAAAAAACTTTTGCTGATAATTTACTCACCCCCATGTCATCCAAGATGTCCATGTCTTTCTTTCCTCAGTCGAAAAGAAATTAAGGTTTTTGATGAAAACATTCCAGGATTTTTCTCCATATAATGGACTTCAATCGAATCTTTTTCCGAGTCAATTCGTTCGTTTCGTTGGTTGAATGAACCAAATGAATCAGAAAAAGATTCATTCATTTTGATAAAGAGTTCGAACAGGAGAGTCACAAACGCACATCACAGTACATAGCAAGGTGACCATTTGAGCTTAACAAACTTTGTTATTTATTTTTTAAATGAGCGATCGTTTCGCTTGACAAGACCCTTATTCATCGTCTGGAATCGTTTAAAGCCCTTTGAACAGTTTGCAGTTTGCACTGAAAGAGTCTTTTGGACCTTGAACCGTTTGGTTCCCATTAAAGTCCATTATATGGAGAAAAATCCTGGAATGTTTTCGTCAAAAACCTTAATTTCTTTTCGACTGAAGAAAGAAAGACATGGACATCTTGGATGACATGGGGGTGAGTAAATTATCAGCAAAAGTTTTTTTTAAAAGTGAACCACTCCTTTAAAGTAACAGGCTTCCAGAAAAAAAAATAGTAAAAGTAAAGTACAGATACTCAAAAAGTGTACTCAAGTACACAATGTTACACAATGACAGAGGGGTTAACAATTTCAGATTACATAATGTTATATTGCTTTGCATTGTTTTGTGTAACATGAAAAAATCGTGTATTTTCGTGTAAAAACGACAGAGCTGTTTTCCATTTCAAGCATGAAATCTTAATATCGGTCAGTTTTGGAGCTTGTCTGCCGTTATGTTCTGCGCACCGCTTATCAGCCATCGGCATCACTGGCAGAGTTTTCCTCTGGCTAACACCATTTCTTCGCACAAGGCAGTAATTTGGTTCTATTGAGGAACATAGATCATGTACTGTTCCAGTCTAACGCGGTGTGTCCCCCAAGGCTCCAATCACGGCCCTCTCCTCTTTCCAATTTATATGCCTCCCCTTCGGCTAATAATTTGACGGCACGGTCTCAGATTCCCTTGCTACGCTGCTGACACACAAATCTATATCAGCTTCCAGGCCAGACCAGCATTTCAACAGCCTTCCTTATCTTTTTTTCCCTCACTTGGATTTAGGCATTTGAACAAACTCCTAACCCTAAGTAGCTAACTTTGTCATGTTTCTCATCCCACTCTTTGCCCTGGGATAATATGTTAATGATTTGTGCTCAGACCTATGATCGGGTTTGAAAAAACCATAGCGAAACACTAATAACAGCATCTTTTGTACAAGCAAGTACCGCTCACATTACATGCTCTCGTATTACATTTGTTAATATTACGATTAGATAAATGATATGCTTTAAAATTAAATCCGACAAAATATCACATATCAGGTAACGTTGCTTTACACTGAATATGCTTGATGTGCAATGAGTTGATATCATTTTGCGTAATGACGGATTAATACCAAAGCCCTTTGATCTAGCATTAATTTTACACATTTAATAATAACTGTGATCTTCTACAGGTGAAAAGAAAAATGCATGATGTTATTTTGGACTGTCCTGTTTTAGTGGATTAAACGTTTTCCCCCTTAATTATATTCTTGCATTTGGGCCGCTCACAGTTGTAGGGAAAGCAAGACTGATTAATTTTGCGGGTGTAATTGCGGGCCAATATAGATGCTAATGGGTCAAGGGAAATCAATTGCGGTTAACCTTTCCCAGCCAGATACCGGCTCCTAACGATTGTGAAATCTCACAGCTGAAGTGTTGCAGAGATGCTTGAGGCTTGTTTGTGAGAGAAGCGCAGTATTGATTGATACCGGGACGCGGGATAGGGAGTCTGTGGTTCTTTTGCAGCCTCATGTTACATTGATGATGAGACGCCTGCGTGATTCTCTTGATTCTCACTGGATCCAGTATGCAAGCGGGAAACTAAAGTCTACTGACGTTATGTGATTTACTGATTTATTGGCAATTATTTTTATTAATAACTATGCATCCTTAAAACAAGATAGTTTTTTTTATTTACTTGAGAAGCAAAACTGCATCAAATAATAAGACTTCAGGCTTCAGAGAATATACACTACGTTCAAAATGTCGGGGTAAGAGCAGCATTTATTTGAACAAAAATAACGTAATATATTCAATTTAAATATATTTAAAATTCCAGTGATCAAAGCTGAATTTGTCACATGATCCTTCAGAAATCATTCTAATATGATGATTTAATGCTCAAAAAACATTTCTGATTATCTTCATCATTATGTCATATTATGTTGAAATTGGAAAATAAATATTTTTTTTAAGTATTTATTGACATATTTACTTTTTAAGTAGGAAATTTGAGACATGTTAAAGGGCTCATCCTCATACTCCCCAAAAAAAAAAAAAAAATATATATATATATATAGTATTATACATACATATTATATTATATATATAGTTATAGTTATATAGGCTATACAATAGGATTTAGCATCTCATAGTAGATATTTGTAGAAGGGACAATCTTATTATTAAGAGCATTTGATCAAATCAAAGTCTTTGATTTTTTCTTTGTTTTTCCAGACTGTAAATTTTAAATGTAGAAAATAAAAAATCCAAGGTACACTTCTTCAAAACGATTTAAAAAGCCTTTCTTTACCAGCTATTTTATGATAGAGAATTAAAAGACATAATGAGAAACAACCCACGTGTAGCGGTGCACACATTTCTCCTGGGTAAAAAACGTGACTGCTAAAAGTTAACTATATGTCAACAATGTATACACTAATTAGATTTAAAACGTGAAAAAACAATTAGTTAACAATTACGAAACAAAAGATTCATAATATATTCTCTAAAAAACGCCTTATAATAATGTATTTATTATTTATTATAATATTTATTTATTTTTATTTATTATTTAAATTAGGCAAATTAGATTTAAAACATGAAATAAAAAAAACAATTAGTTTCATAAACACATAAATTCGAAATTTATATATAAAAAAAGCGTTATTATCTCACACATTTTTTGCTTCTCATATCAATGACCAAAATGTTGTTGTTTTTTTGCTGTGTATGTGTGTGTGTGAGGCTGTTTTATCATTTCCAGTGCATTTTCTATGCCCTCATTTCTTTTTTTCCTGTACTGCAACCAAAATCACCACATAACAAACATTAACCTATTCTTAATCTTTTCCAGTATTGAAAACATACTAGTGTGCAATGATACGAAAAGAGTGTCGTTCGTGTTCGTGGTGACGTCGCCAGATGATCCGAGCAAACTGGTCCCCAAAGAACAAGTGGAGCAAGCAGTGAGGTGAGTCAATGCTGTGCTGCGGGTTATAGGGTTAGCCTTTATGTGCAGATCGCTCACTAACTGACTGCACATGGCCATCAACGTGACATGATGCTACTCCCAAAATGACGGCTGTTTTAAACACTCCAATTGAGTCGCCTTGCTGAATGCTTATTATCCTTGTGCGCTTAACTGTATTTAATGTGCACTTGTAGTGTATTTCAAATCTTAAACTGTGTTTGCATTTAATGAATTACAGAGCTCGTGACATACTTTATCCCCAGACCTGTTAAACATGAAATTATTTTGCAGTCATTATTTTTTTTTGGCATAAAGCGTTCTTTAAAATTGAGTCATGAACCCTAAAGTTTTAATTCTTCACTCTTAGAAGAAAAGGTTCTATATAGAACCTTAAAAGGTTCTATCAGCACTACGTATTTGGAACCCCTAAAAGGTTCTATACACTCTTAAAAAAGGGTTCCTCTGGGTTCTATATAGAACCCTGGGGTTCCATACTTGGCCAATAGAACCTTTTACCAAAAAAAAAATGGTTCTATATAGAACCATTTTGGAGTTCCATATATGAAGCGGGGGATGGAACCATTTCTGGTTCTAAATAGAACCATTTCTTCTAAGAGTGTTCACTTCTGTCTTGCAAAATAAGGTGGATAAGTCATCTAGATCTGTGATGATTATCCTTTAGCTTGCCAGACTCCCCAACACGTGATTTATAATTCCAGGTTGAGTAAGCATCGCATAAACAGTGCGTTCCTGTTATCGGACATGACCCTGGAGTTCGTGGGAATCCCGCCGACGCTGGCGGCCCCGGTCAAATACGACACTCCTCCTTGGCTCATCGTGTTTGGTGTGGTCATGGGTGCTGTGGCTGTGGGGATCATGGCTTTACTGACGTCTTCAGTTAGCAAAAGACGACGGTCAGTAGTGTTCTTTTGGCAGATATTAATATCCATTTAAGGTGATCTGACCACAAGACAGAGGTTTAACCACACACTTAAAGGGATACTTCACCTCTGGAAAGATGAATGTGTATTTAAAATGGGTCATTTATGTAGAAGAAATGAGAAATTATTTTTGAATTTGGAGCTTTCTAGACTGAGAAAAGCCAGAAAATGTATTTTTGGCTTATGTGGATGAAAGACAACAACTCCCAGAATGCACTTGCTTCACTGTCCTAGGAGGCCACGCCTACCGGTAACAGAGCGCAGTAGTTAAACAACAAGTCTAGGCTACTAGTGAGTCTCCGTGATGAGTCTGGCCGAAAATGTGTTTCGAGATCGCCCAAAATGTCCGGGATTCGGCTTTTGCGTTCTCCAGTCGCCATTCATCATGTTTACTTTGGCGAGCGGGACGAGTGAGGGTGGCGTGATTACCGATGAGCGACACCTGTGAGACGCACCGGTCTCGTATCTCTCACGGAGGAGCGGGAATTTTCTTAGCAATGTTAAAACACACATCAACCGATCACTTGTTTAGCGTTCATGTAAACACTACATTCAGATCCACCAATGGAATGAATTCAGTTAGACTGAAACAAAAGCTGTGCATGTAAACAATGAATGGCGACTGCAGAAAGCAAAAGCTGAATCGCGGACATGTCCAGGAAAAAGAGGATGGTAACCCCAACTACTCAGCTTTCTCCACAGAACAAGAGCGAGTGAGATCGCCCCCTATGGGCGGGTTGAGAATATGCGGGACAGACCCGACTACTGACTGAAGTCTTTAGCCTCCAGACAAAAAAAATCCTCAGATGAAGCAAAATGACAATTTTTGCGTCATCGGTGGATTTTTTCCAAAAACTCAGGGGGATATGAGGGTGGAAAGCATGGTAATTTCAAAAATACTACAGGTTTCCTACAAATACAAAGCTTAATGCTAAATCCTGAAGTATCCCTTTAATCTAATGTGCCCACAAGTGATACAATTTTGTGTAAGCTTTTCTACGTGTTATCACATTACAGCAGAGCAAACTAAAGTAAATGTTAAACTGTCCTCTCTCATATGTACTGTATTGACCTTATGTAGCTCCGCCCCTTTTCGTGTTCTGTCTTCCGGTTTGTATTTCAATAGCATGGAGGTGACATCTTACGGATTTATAAATGAACCGCTTGTCTTAATATCTTAATGATAACTTTCATTAACTCGACAGCAATGCCATAGAAATATACAGAGCTACTGCAAAATTCGAAAGATTTTCTCTGCCGCATAAGGCCTATACAGTATTTTTTTTTTCAGTAGGTCAGTAGGTGGACAGCAGACGGTGTTTTGTGGCTGTTTGAACACATTCAACCACAAAATGCGTTTTTTTGTTTCGCCAAAATTTGGAAGAGGTCGAAAGTGGACTAAAACAAAGCTCAACGTGTTTTAGACCCTGCACTCTTAGAAGAAAAGGTTCTATATAGAACCTTAAAAGGTTCTATCAGTGCTATGTATTTGGAACCCCTAAAAGGTTCTATACACTCTTAAAAAAAGGGTTCCTCTGGGTTCTATATAGAACCCTGGGGTTCCATACTTGGCCAATAGAACCTTTTACCAAAAAAAAAATGGTTCTATATAGAACCATTTTGCAGTTCCATATATGAAACGGGGGATGGAACCATTTCTGGTTCTAAATAGAAACATTTCTTCTAAGAGTGTGTTTAGACCTTTATTTAGCGTTGTGACCCGATCGACCGAAACACATCTTTATAGCCAGGTGTAAACATGGCCTTAGATAGCTTGATGTTACTTACCCTGTATTCTGATCTGACCTGTTTATGATGCTTTACCCACCACAGAGCCAAAGACAAAGCTGCTGGTTTTGCAGAAGAGGACGGCGGAATAGTCACAGATAAAGGAACCACACTTTCAAGCCTTAAAGGGAAAGACGGTGTCTATAATCAAGCGTTCTCAAACGGCGACCGCTTCACCCAGCTGTAGACAGAGAAGAAGTAAAGCCATTCAGTATCGCATAACCTCTAAAATGCTTCAGATATCCCAAAGAATGATATTCATGTATTGAGTAGTTCACTTTTCAAAAAACTTTTGCTGATAATTTACTCACCCCCATGTCATCCAAGATGTCCATGTCATTCTTTCTTCAGTCGAAAAGAAATTAAGGTTTTTGATGAAAACATTCCAGGATTTTTCTCCATATAATGGACTTCAATGGGGTCCAAACGGTTTAAGGTCCAAAAGATAGATTCAGTGCAAACTGCAAACTGTTCAAAGGGCTTTAAACGATTCCAGACGATGAATAACGGTCTTATCAAGCAAAACGATCGCTCATTTAAGTTTTATAAGCTCAAATGATCGCCTTGCTCTGTTCTGTGATGCACGTTCGTGACTCTCCTGTTCGAACTCGTTTTATCAAAATTAACAAATCTTTTTTCGAGTCATTTGGTACATTCAACGAACGAAATGAACGAGTTGACTCGGGAAAAGATTTGTTCATTTTGACAAACGAGTTCGAATAGGAGAGTCACAAATGCGCATCACAACCTAACCCTAACAGAGCAAGGTGAGCATTTGAGCTTCTAAAACTTAAACTTTGTTATTTATTTATTAAATGAGCGATCGTTTCGCTAGATAAGACCTTTATTCATCGTCTGGAATCGTTTAAAGCCCTTTGAACAGTTTGAAGTTTGCACTGAAACTGTCTTTTGGTTCCCACTGAAGTCCATTATATGGAGAAAAATCCTGGAATGTTTTCATCAAAAACCTTAATTTCTTTTCGACTGAAGAAAGAAAGACATGGACATCTTGGATGACATGGGGGTGAGTAAATTATCAGCAAAAGTTTTTTTTAAAAGTGAACTACTCCTTTAAACTGTAAACAATCAGCAAAAGATTCGCTCTATGAATGTAATGAGCATTTTCAAAAACTGGGTAAAATGAGACGTTATTCTAAACACCCTTCAAACATTGAACAATAAAAGGACATTTAAAAGTGTAAAAGCGTTAACAAATAGACCATAAACAATTGTCACTGTCTGTATTATCTAACATACGTTGCCTTAATCAAAAATGTTCATTAACTGGGACATTGAGTGATCATTTAAATTGACTTTGACAGGCAATAAATATTATATTGACCTGCTCTTGAAGCATTCAAGTAAACATTGCTAAAACTAATTTAAGATTAGAAGGGAAAAGGGCAGACAATTGCATTTCAAAGCATCCATGTGAAAACAAACCAGGAAAGAGACGTGAGGATTTGAGGAGAAAAGATTCTTAGTGCGTTTCAGTGAATTATTAATGAGATAAATCGTACATTAAATCAGATCAGAGGAGATCATAAATGCGCAATATATGTTATCTTTTTTCATTCGGTTACAGTGGAATATAAAGGAAAAAAAAGAAAATAATCAGGAGGGAAAAAATCCAGCGACTGTAAAAGAGTTTTTGACAGATATTCTTGTTATAGCGTGTCACACTGAAGTCTGGAAATAGAACATGAAGGAAATTGTGCGGCTCATTCAGTCAAACTGACGGATAAGGAGTATTTGTAGCGCAACCTTATGATCTGAAATGATTTTCAGTCTTTTTGAGAGGAACGTCCCCAAACCGGAAGTGCCTCCCCCCATAATCTAAAACACAGTGGGTTAGTTAGGAAAAAGGCTGGATACTCAAGACTATCCTGGCTTGCACAGAGATACAATTGTCTTTAAAGGTTATTTATTCTCTTGCAAGAAAAGGCCAACAGTCACACAGAGTGCCTGCAGAGTGTGACGGAGAAGAGGGCATCCTTTCTTCTTCATGGTTGACTCCCTCTATGTGATCATGGACAACATGTCCCTTAACTAACACATTGTTGCATCCTACTACTAATATGTGCATGGCTTTTTGTCAAGTCAAGTATACAAGGTCATACACACACAGATAAGGGTTAAAGGAGTAGTTAAAAAAAATGTACTCACCCCCATGTCATCCAAGATGTCCATGTCTTTCTTTCTTCAGTCGAAAAGAAATTAAGGTTTTTGATGGATTTTTCTCCATATAATGGACTCCAATGGGAACCAAACGGTTCAAGGTCCAAATGAGAGTTTCAGTGCAGCTTCAAAGGGCTTTAAACGACACCAGACGATGAATAAGGGTCTTATCAAGCGAAACGATCGCTCATTTAATAAATAAATAACAAAGTTTAAGTTTTATCAGCTCAAATGATCGCCTTGCTCTGTTCTGTTATGCGTTCGTGACTCTCCTGTTCAAACTCGTTCATCAAAATAAATGAATATTTTTTCGAGTCATTTGGTTCATTCAACGAACAAAATGAATGAAATATCTTGAAAAGAGATTTGTTCATTTTGATGAACGAGTTTGAACAGGAGAGTTACACAGAACAGAGCAAGGCGAGCATTTGAGCTTATAAAACTTAAACTTTGTTATTTATTTATTAGATGAGTGATCGTTTCGCTAGATAAGACCCTTATTCATCGTCTGGTGTCGTTTAAAGCCCTTTGAAGCCGCACTGAGACTCTCATTTGGACCTTGAACCGTTTGGTTCCCATTGAAGTCCATTATATGGAGAAAAATCCTGGAATGTTTTCATCAAAAACCTTAATTTCTTTTCGACTGAAGAAAGAAAGACGTGGACATCTTGGATGACATGGGGGTGAGTAAATTATCAGCAAAAAAAATTTTTTTTTTAAGTGAACTACTCCTTTAATAGTTCCTTGTTTCATCAATGTAGCCGAGAATCGGGACTTTCTGATGGGTTGTTTTAACCCAAATTTGGTTCAAATATGGACAAATCTAGACGTTGGGTTACATCGGTAAATATATTTTTTTTTTAACCCAACATTTGAGTTTGTCCATGTTTGACCCAAAATTGTACACTCTAAAAAGTGTACACTCTAAAAAATGCTAAATTTGGGTCAAATACTGTGTGGACAAACCCAAATGTTGGGTTAAAAATGCAATAAAAAAAATGTACAGTTGAAAGTGATAGTTGAACTTGGGTTAAAATTTGAAATTACATTTTTAACCCAACATTTGGGTTTGTCCATATTTTACCCAAATTTGTGTTCAAACAACCCAGCGTTGTTTAGAGTGTATAAGAAAATGCACATATATAGAACATATTAAATGGCTTTCACACCAGCTACCAGAACATTTTGCTAACGTTCCCACTAAGATATGAAAACAATATTTCTGAACGTTCCCTGAACATACTAGTTTTTTTAAAAATTTGTTTAAAAAAAAAAAAAAAATTGTTGGTTGTGTGAAATTGAATGTTAAACAGTGAGCAAACGTTATGGGGACATTACGGTTTGAAACAAGTTTAACTAAACGTTTTTAACAAAACAAAATGTATAAATGTTTTCGTGGTAATGTTTTGCTGATGTCATTAAAGAGCAGATGAATTTGAATAAAAGTTCCATTATCGTTACTGAACGAATGTTTGTTCTTCACGTTCTGGAACTTTGAATCTCGCGTTCCGAGTTCCAGAACGTTCCCTGTTCTGTTCTGGGTGTTACTGTAGTTTCAAGACTGACAAATCAATATACTACTGTACTACTAAAAGCTGAAAAAATGCATTTTTTTGCAATATGTCCTGCCCTCAACGTCTAGTTCAAATAGAAGATAATTGAACCACAAAAAAAGAAAAAAAAAAAAAGAAAAACTGTGCTCATCAAAGCATTTTATGAGGTTTTTCATTTAGCTGACAATGCTACAGGGTAATCCATAGCAAACGCTGACGTCTGAATTATGCATCATCTGCCTGTTTATTTAGCAGCATTGTTTAATGAATTATTAGACAGAATCAATAATTTATGAAATTATGATACGCTTCCACACAGTAACAGATTAGGCAATTTTCAAGTGTCAAAAACAAGCGTTTTTTTTACCGTTACGATATATGGGTTTGTGCATCCATCACACTTCAACTACTTTAATTGATTTGATCCTCCACTGAGTGAGAAAGAAGATTGAAGAATATTAAGAGAAGATCTCCCAGAGGAATATTAGATGTTGAACTTCTGAGAAGGTTTCTATCTTGAGATTTACGGCACGCTCTTCCACTAATTGGATCCTCCATCTTCAGGAGCCGCACGCAGGGCTACAGTCACAGGGAGATATTAGACCGATATCACAAGAAAGCTCATTATTGTATTGATGCCCTGTAAGAATACAGAGACCGATACAATAGATCACTAGAGTCCTACTGCCGAATTTAATAAGTTCTTCAGGTAGTGGATAATGAACTCGGCTGCTGACTATAAGGGCGAAGGTTCAAACCCCGCAATTGTAATAGCTAAACTTGTTTAATGCTGTCATTTTTACGTTTGGATACACACTGAAGCTTACAATATCTTTGTGTTGACAGTTATTCAAATGTAAATACTTGCATATAAAAATGAAATATTTAGGCAATATGTAATTCATAGACTTGTATTTATAATAAATCCAAGTATTTTTAATGCTAGTAAAAATTTATTTAACATCTCATTTTGTATTAAAACGGCTGTTTTTAATGATTAGACTGGTCACAATAGTTTGCTTTTACAATAAAAATCAAGTGTTTTGCTTATAATTTATACTTGTAGAGCTTTTATGATGAATAACTTCCACCATATAAAGAGTGCAGAGTGCATTAATCTAATCACACATCCCATCTGGATTCATTTACGAATAAATTTACCATGAAAAACCTCTTTCTCTGACTAAGTCTCTCCATCATGTATGAGAATCCCACTATGTTTCTTCATGTTGAATAACAGTATGCTTCCCAATCCATATTCAAGGTTTTCATCATGTATTACATTTATGTTTTTATGCATTTGGCAGATGCTTTTATCCAAAGTGATTTACACTGATGTTTATCACCCAGTGCTGCATCTGTGCATCTTAAAGGTTGTTCATATACAGTGCTGATTACATATAATCCTGATTACATAATCAGATTTCAAAATGTATATGCTTGTAATTAGATGTTTAGACTCAATTAGACTCATAATCAGACTAAAGTTACATTTTTATTGATTACATGATTACTTAATATTCACAAAATGTTAGTAAATTATTCATAACTAATTAATCCTTTCTATTTTAAAACAGCCTATTGCAGAAAATTGAGAGGCATAAACAAAAATATGTAATCTTTTTTGTTTTGTTTAGAAAAAATAAACATTTTTAATAGTTGAATACACTTTTTTTTTTAATTGCACATTTTTGTGTTTTTAATATAGGGCTGTGCAAAAATTAATTGCGATTAATCGCATCCAAAATAAAAGTTTGTGTTTACATAATATATGTGTGTGTACTGTGTATAATTATTTTGTAGCCTATATATAAATACATATGCATTGTATATATTTAAGAATATTTGCTTGTAATTGCTAGATATATATATAAATTAGGGCTGTCAAACGATTAATCGCGATTAATCGCATACAAAATAAAAGTTTGTGTTTACATAATATATGTGGGTGCACTGTGTATAATTATTTTATATATATAAATACACACACATGCTTGTATATATTTAAGAAATATCATGTCATGTATATACTGTATATAGATTTATATATAATTTATATTATATCTTTTATATATAAATAATATTTTTATTCTTAAATATACATGCATGTGTGTGTATTTATATATATACAAAATAATCATACACAGTGCACCCACATATATTATGTTAACACAAACTTTTATTTTGGATGCGATTAATCGCGATTAATCGTTTGACAGCCCTAATATAAAAACATAATCTACTTCATAAATATAAATATTTTATACATGAATAACACATTTTCTTAAAAATATACATGCATGTGTGTGTATTTATATATACAAAATAATTATACACAGATTATGTAAACACAAACTTTTATTTTGGATGCGATTAATCGCAATTAATCTTTGCACAATTTTAATAATTCCTTTACTTACTCATTTACTTACTTAATTATTAACACAAACTTCCCTCACCAAAACCCTGATGTAATGTAATGTTTAATGCACTTCCTATTGTTTTCCTATTATTTTTTTTGTATCTTATATCAAAATGGTACAAGATTATCCTATTTAAATCTATGTGATACAAACACTAGGCCAAAAATAATCTAAAAGTAGCCTGATTATGTTACCTAAAATGTGTAATGTAATATATTATGTTACTAACTACAGTTTTCACCATGTGATTTGTATTCATTAAGAGACTATAATAAGTAATCCATAAATCAAATGTGTCAATGCTTTGACGTTGCACTTTCCCAGAGTTAAGAAAAATGCACAGGTAATATTCCGAATCTAGCGAGGAGATAAAGGAGATGAAACCACACAAAAAAAATTATTAAACTCCCATCGGAGCTGACGACTAGCGAGCACCACATCTGTCACGTCTAAAAATGCAGCTGGAATTTATGGTTTTTATTTTACATGATTCACCTTCCTTGTATTCGTATCCCGATTTGTTTGTTGTTGCTGTTTTTTCAACACATAGTTGACTTGTCAAGGCTTATGCAATCTCACACTCTTTGATAAAGCTAGAAACACTGAAAGCTGAATTTTCTGGCATGCTAATGAATAACACCCTTTGATTGTTTTTCTTTTACATCCATACATAATGTATTCTTCCCATTGTACGTCTGCCAGAGGATTGTGCTTGTGCATTTGCATTAATAACAGCGTTTAAAGTGCTTTTAATTGACTGTGTCTAATCTAGGCGGCTAATCTTCTTTCTGAAGCGTATCTCAGCCGAAAGCAGCGTGTGTTTGACATTTCCACCTCCGCTTTTGCGATAAGAACAATAACCTGTAAAATTGCCATTTACCTTTCTGTTTTAATGTCTAGACTCATGTACAGTGTCATTTACAGCATTGAACAGTGAGAACAAGAATCAAAACAAGTTAATTGTGCTTAAATTAAAGCAATAAGAGAGTTTTTCAATTCAATTTCAAGAATGTCACAACCTTTTTTTTTTTAAAGAGTTTAGACGGCACGCACACGTTAGCTCCACGGGGATGAGAACTAAATCTGGTCACGCATTAACCTGATGTTAAATCATTTTGCTACGAATCAACAGATCTCAAAGGTATCGGAGGTAACTATGGGATTTTAACGATGTAGAATCAAAGAAAAGTATGGAAATTGATGTAAGTCATTTGAATATCACCATGGAAACAGTCACTTCTAGAATTAATCACAGTGAAAAAGATGATATTTGAAAATATGGCAGTAATAAGTCACAACACATGTACACAATCGTTTTACCTCGAGTACAGCAAGGGGACAAAGTTCTGTGGCCATTATAACGCAAATGAGTTTGGGGAAGATCTTTAACTATTATGAGTCCTCAAATAAACATAAAATGAGGAGATATGTCGCTGAGCTCATAAACCATGACATTTAACACTGCCGGTTAAACGGACTGAGCTGAAAAAGATGTAATTTCATATACCATTAAAAGGATTTACCTGCTATTATGTCTGGCCTTCGAGCTCGGAGAACCAGATATGATCTCATATGGCTCGTAAATAATATTAATATTTATTCAACTGGCATATGATTACACACCATTATTAAAGGATGTGATAAATCTTTTTTTATTATTATTATTTCCATTTTCTATATACCAGTCAAAAGTTGAGATTTTTTTCAAAGGCTGCATCAAAAATACAGTAACTTATTATTATGAAATAATTTTACAATTTAAAACAAATGTTTTCTATTTTAATATATCGTAAAATGTAATTTATTCCTGTGATCAAAGCTGAATTTTCAGCATTAATACTTCAGTCTTCAGTATCACATGATCCTTCAGAAATCACTCTATTGATGATTTGATGCTCAAGAAACATTTTTTATTATTATCATCAATGTTGAAAATAATTGTGCTGCTTCATAATTTTCTGGAAACTGTGACGGTAGCTTTCAATAGAGTGATTTCTAAAGGGCCATGTGACACTGAAGACTGGAGTAATGTTGCTGAATATTCAGCTTTGATCACAGGAATAAAGTATATTTTAAATATTATAATACACCGTAAAAACCGTGAATATGCTTTATCTAATCAATAAAATTGTGGCAACAGATTACAAGCAATATTATTTATTAAATTGAACAAATTAGAATTGAGTAATAGTTAATCAAATTAACATTCTAATTAATTCAAATTTGTACAATTTAATTAATAATATTGCTTGTAATATGTTGCCACAATTTTATTGATTAGATAAAGCATATTATTTTTTTCAGTGTATATAATAAATAATAATTTCCAAATTTCCAAACTATTATTTATTATATATTATATTATAATATATAATAAATATAATATATATAATATTATATAATATATATATAATATAATATAATTTTATAATAAATATAATCAATAATATTTCACAATATTGCTGTTTCTACTGTATTTTAATCAAATAAATATAGCCTTGGTGAGCAGAAGAGACTTCTTTCAAAAACAATTAAAAATCAAAATTATGATAATGATGCTGTTTTTTTTTTAAATATAATTTCTTGTTGTAATGCATTATCTTTTGTAATATATTTTATTTTGCGCCTTTAACTTGTATGATTTTAACTTGTCTTCCTCTGCTTATAGGTCATAGGTCAGACTTCAAATGAATATGACTTTTCCAAAAGAAAAATATATCTTATCGATGTGTTTTTGTTATTAGGAAAATTGTATATTCATCAAACTAAATGGTGTAACTAAAAACATTTTGCTAATTGATTTAGAATCAAAGAAAGTTTAAAAAAAAAAAAATCGAAAAGCCCAAAGAACTATATCAAAATGAAATGAATTTAATTACCATGTTAGTGATGCCTTTTATTTTGAAGTTTTTTTTATTCAAATTATTGTTGTTTCAGTTTATAATTGTGGAAATGTGTAAAAGAAATGTGCCAAGAACTTGCTATTGAATTCGCTCATTTTAAAAGTTCAATAAATATTTTTTGAAAAGAATGCTTGACAAGCAGAGTAAGACACACACACACAGTGTTCTCGTGAACGTGCGTCGGAGACTGACTTGAATAAAGACTTGTTGAATAAAGTCGTTATTTAGTTTTTGTTTTTGGTCCACAAAATGTATTCTCGTCACTTCATAAAATCAAACTTGAACCACTGTATTCACAGACTATTTTAACAATGTCTTTCCTACCTTTCTGGGCCTTCAAATGGTTAATTAAATAAGTGTCAATGACAGAATTTTCCTTTTGGGTGAACTATCCCTTTGCTGTACCGTGTATGTTTAATTAGGAACAGGTAAGCATTGTAATGTATTGTAGTGGTGTGTGACTATAACGAAAGAGCCTCCTCAGACTCATCTCACTCCTGAAGATGAATGGGATGTTTTTGGGCAATATTGATTGTCATTAAAGTGCCATTATGGAGTCATTATAGTCACTAACTCTCTTTTTGTTTTCTCATAAACTAGATTTCTAGCTGCAAGATACTGGCAGTTATTTTATACCCCATGATTTTTTGATTTCACAGAGAAACTAATGAAGTTTAATGGCAGCTGTATTGAAATGATTTAAAGCTGCAATTGAGTGGTGAAGTCTTGCAATTGAGCGTTTTTGTCTTTATTTTGATTTTATTAAGAGGCCTGGTGTTATTGTGTTACAGCTGTTAACTTACATTTTGCATTAAATCGACATGAGAGTTGTTTTCCAACAAATTGTAGTGTAACTTAACAAGTCACATTTTAATTAAAGGCCAAGCCGAGTGAGCGTTTGTTCGGACATGAACTGATTCAAGTGGCACTTTAGGTCTTCTTTTTATACTGAAAGAATATGCTATTATACTGTAGATTAGCATGTTGTTTCTAGTTGTATTTAGTGTAAACTAACCCTACCATTTAAAAGTTTGAGGTCTGAAAGGTTTTCTTTTTAATGTTTTTGTCCATCCACTTCATTCCAATGAATCATTTTGATCGGACAGTCCATGTAAATGTGAAATGATTCCCTGATTTACGTCCCATTTAAGTTGTCTTTTTACAGCAAATTATTTGCAGTTGTTCTTCATTACTGTTTCGACTTGATTTACACTACGAGGTTGGTAAAAATATTTTTTTTTTTTTAAATAAGTTTCTTCTTCTCACCAAGGCTGTGTTTATTTGATCAAAAATACAGAAAGTAATTAAAATGGTTAAATATTATAGTTTTCTATTTGAATATATTGTAAAATGTAAGTGATCAAAGCTGAATTTTTAGCATCATTACTCCAGAGTTCAGTGTCACATATCCTTCAGAAATCACTCTAATATGCTGATTATTATGAGTGTTGTATATTTTTGTGTAAAATCTGATTTCTTTGATGAACCAAGAGCATTTATTTGAAACATAAATCTTTCGTAATATTTTTCACGTCTTTACTGCTCAATTGAATGCATTAAAAAGACCCTAAACTTTTGAACAGTAGTGTATGTGCAAGTTCTGTCACCGTCATTGAGATTGTTCGTTCATTTGGACGTCAGTCGGTCGTTTCACACTTCCACCCATCCAACAGCACTGAAATGTAGAACAAAAAGAAGACAAAAAACATAAGACTCACTGAATCAAGTGATTCACTAGACCGAATTTGACATTAATGAACCCCAAAAAGGATGTTTGATGCATAAACAGCGGCATGACTGTAAAGTGCTCAGTCCTGCACAAGCACCTGGAGGAGAGACAGCATCATTAATCGTGCCAGGGGAGGCCGCCCAGACTCCTGTGAGGACCGGAAGATGAGGAGGCGGTGTACAGTCTGATGACAGCAGGCAGAAAAAAATCCCAGCAGCACTTGGTGAAACACCTTGGTGAAATAAGCCAGTGGCTTGACATCATTTGACATCGCTGCAAATCTTCAGCGCCTGCTCAGAGCTAGATATCCCAGACCTGGCAAGACATGGTATTTATGCACTTAGAAATGCTCCAAAACTGGCCGCGATATTGAAAAACCGTCACATTGTTTATTCTCCGACTTCCATGTGGTGATAAAGGCATCATGGAATGTTCTTCACACTCTTATATAAGGACTCATCGCAACCTAATTATTCACCGAACAGAGTTCACGACGTTCTGTAGAGCTAAAAAAGTTCTTGATGTGACATTACAGCTACTTCCGATCAGTAAATTCGTTTCTGGGTTCTTTAGAGCACATGTTTTCTCAACTATTAAAAATAAGTGCCATAGAACAATGGTTCCCAACCTTTTTTTGCCTGAGACCCTCCCCCCCTACACACACACACAAACACATTAAAGGAGTGCTGATAATTTACTCACCCCCATGTCATCCAAGATGTCCATGTCTTTCTTTCTTCAGTCGAAAAGAAATTAAGGTTTTTGATGAAAACATTCCAGGATTTTTCTCCATATAATGCACTTCAATGGGAACCAAAAGACAGTTTCAGTGCAAACCGAAAACTGTTCAAAGGGCTTTAAATGATTCCAGATGATGAATAAGGGTCTTATCAAGCGAAACGATCGCTCATTTAATAAATAAATAACAAAGTTTAAGTTTTATAAGCTCAAATGGTCGCCTTGCTCTGTTCTGTGATGCGCGTTTGTGACTCTCCTGTTCGAACTCGTTCATCAAAATGAACGAATCTTTTTTCGTGTCATTTGGTTCATTCAACAAACGAAATGAACGAATTGACTCAGAAAAAGATTCCTCCAAGTGATCTGAAGGCACAGGCGCATCGGTCCGCGCCGGAAGTTATCTCTCGCGCGGTTGCGGAAAAAATTCAACGTTGTCTGTTGATAATGATATATCGAAATCGTCTTCCATTGCGATTTCCTGCATATCTAAATATGTTTAGATCTTCACAGTAACGCTTCCGAAATCTCTGTGTAAACAATGAGTGACGTACACACGCACTGGAGATCACTTCCGACGCTTTAAATAATAAATACAAACCGAATAATACAATATAAATACAAACCGCTCGTTTCGTGTCTTAGGCCATCAATGTGTACTTACATTTACGAGTCAATAAATCATGTTTAATTTGGACTTCTCTGTGCATGCTCTTTGAGGTGGTGACCATAGATAGACCTCCATTATATGACTGACAGACAAGAACGGTTTGATCTAAAAATATCAAAATTGAAAATACTGCGGAAACAAAGACACCTACATCTTGAGGTAAGATAAAACATATCAAAAATTAATTTCAAAGTGAACTATCCCTTTAAGCTTTGAAAAGTTCCATCTATGTTTAAGGACCTTTATTTTTAAGAAGGTAGATCCTAAAAAGGTTTTGACTCAAAAAAGAAACTCGGATAAGGCGAGCGACCCTTCTCACATATACAATTATAGATTGCTATCCTGATTGTGTCTCGAACATTTCTGATCTAATAAATCACAGCCACTGGCCGCCTCTTCTCACTTTAATTACAGATTAAGGGTAATTGAATTCCACCATCCATCATGAAAATTAGTTGCACACTTTCCGACCCCTTGCTGCCAGCTGACACAAGATAACTATTTAAATCATTAACAGATGATCATTTATCTTACTAGACTGCTGTTAAAACTTATAGTCATATTCAATCATAGCACCCAACCTAAACTTTTGGTCATAATTTGAACATTCGGATGGATGGATTTTAGATCACAGAGCTGGAGAAGCACATGATCTCCTGAAAGAAGCATCCCTGAGGAAAGCTGTGGTAGATTAACATGTATTTGAATACTAAGAGTTGTGATGAGTGACTTTTGAGGTCAATTGCAATTATCCAGATTGTTATTTGTTTGGGTTTTTCACTTAGCAACCATGGGATAAATGGACTATAAATAAAATAAATGTAGCAACCAGTGTAATTGGCGATTTAACAGTCTGTCTTTAGAAATAATTAAGCAAATGTTGTGTATTTCCCCAGGGAAACACAAATCTAAGAGTACTCCAAAGCAATGAACTTCACTTTATGATTTTATACACTTTTTAGATACTACAAACTTTGTATAAGTCGGTATGAAACAGAAGTTGTGATTGCCTTTTCTTCCCTATTGTGGATTGATTGGATGGTTGAGGATCCCTGTGGTGAAAATCAAGTTTTTAATGTTGTTTATATGTCTATGTGGTGTTTTTAATCTGCTTTAAGACAATGAGTAAATTCATGTCAACACCATTGCTGAGTGTTTTCTGCTTAAAACAGCAATGAACCAAAGTCTCAAAGACACGGTTTGAAATCGTTGGTGTTTCTGACATCACAAATGGCCTTGTAACCAATCAGGGGTGCGTTTCCCGAAAGCATCATTAGCCAACTATGGTCGCAAGTTCTGTCGTTATCAGCATAGTTTAACGAGTCGGTGTTTCCCGAAACCATCGTTCCAACGAACATTCACAAACAGCATCGCAAAGTTGTGTGGTTCGAACGACAGCTCTCGACCTGTGGTTACAGGCATTGTTTCTATATTACATCACATTTGGACGTAATAAATCCTTATCTTGAGCAAAATAAGCTAGCTGACATTCAGTACAACCGGTGCCTTTTATTTAGAATACATACAAATGTAATTTACGTCTTTTAGTTTGTCAGAAGATTTAAAGCGCCGTGTTTGACGAGTGCGCATGTGCGAACGAGCTCTACTATGTAAGAACGAGCCAGGTAATAAAGCAAATTAACAATTAGAAATAGTCTAATAGAAATAGTTTGAACCCGTTCATCAAAATGAACGAATCTTTTTCCGAGTCATTTGGTTCGTTTCGTTCATTGAATATACCAAATGACTCGGAAAAAGATTCGTTCATTTTTATGAACAAGTTTGAACAGGAGTCACAAACGCGCGTCACAGAACAGAGCAAGGCGACCATTTGAGCTTATAAAACTTTGTTATTTATTTATTAAATGAGCGATCGTTTCGCTAGATAAGACCCTTATTCATCGTCTGGAATCGTTTAAAGCCCTTTGAACAGTTTGCAGTTTGCACTGAAAGACTCTTTTGGACCTTGAACCGTTTGGTTCCCATTGAAGTCCATTATATGGAGAAAAAACCTGGAATGTTTCCATCAAAAACCTTAATTTCTTTTCGACTGAAGAAAGAAAGACATGGACATCTTAGATGACATGGGGGCGAGTAAATTATCAGCAAAAGTTTTTTAAAAAGTGAACTACTCCTTTAATACAATTTATATTTTACCATAACTCGGTCTTGGACAAATTTGATGAGAAATGTTCAAATTAACTTTTGATTGAGAAAGTTTGAGACATTTTCTGAAACACTATCGGACGTGTAAGAATCCTGGGATCTTTTTCTCATTGACGATTGAACTGTGGAATTGCAGTGTTGAAGAAATAATTGCGATTTTAAAAAGGTCTCATTTGTGATTCCTCTTCCCCGCAGGGAAACGTTGATTATTGTTTGAATATGAATATACGCGGTTAGGTAAAACAAATTCCTGCTGTCCCATAAAGGCTTGTGAGTGGCATTATGATACACTAGTCCCGTAAGTATTACAATAACCATAGTTACAGATGTGGAGCATTATGAATGAGATCCGAGTGTTGATTAGATTGACGCACAGCTGCGTTATTTGAGGCTATAAAAATAAAAAATGTAATTCTCAAATAAATGCCCGCTTGCCCTCAAAATCACTTTTAAAGTGTTTCTCTGCAGGAAGATTAACAGATAATGTTTTTTTGTGTGCAGTTGGGGGTGAGAATTAGATTTGTACCCAAATCGGTTACATAAACCTGCGCCGAGCCGGAAAACTTTGCAATGAGTTCTTTTATATTTCCGTGTACTTTCTATCCTCTACAGATTCGGATGTCTTCAAAGGGAAGCTCGCGGAGGGACGGGCTGTTTAGTCGGCAACATCTGAACTTAAGAGCCTGTCAATCAAATCTCAGCGGGAGAAGGTGAATCCATCTGAGGAAAATGACTGTAAGAATTGGGAATTGCTGTGAAAGCACAGAGAAAGAGGACAGTGAAATGCAGCAACACTCGGTCTGACAGATCAAATAGAGAAAGGCAGAGTGAACTTAGGAGAAATGAATGACAAAAAGATGGAAATGAAAAGAGAGATTCGCTTAGCATATATCCGTGAAGTGAGAATGAAGTGCACTTGCTTAAACCTGCAATTGCGCTAGAATTTGATTACGACGAGCAGCGGGTGAACTTCCTGTTCTTCAATCTCAACTCAATCTGCATCTGTTCAGGTGTCCTGAAATGAGCCGTCGGTTTTGAATGTTCAAAAGACAAAAGGAACATTGTGAGGTCTATTTTGCAGGCTGTCGTTCAAAGTAATGATATCTTAAAACAAATGTTTTTCTTTTCTTTTTTTTTTCCCTGAAAGTAAGGAACATTTCCACCACACCTCAAATGATGTAGTGTGAGTCACAATAACATCACTCAAATGACCATTTAAACACTGTATGGAAGCACATTATGTATTCCCACACACTGAAATCATATTTTAAAACTTTTTGCATAGTTCGGCAAACTTACAGGCTGAGTGCTAGGAAATTACACGATAAAAAAGCTGTGAGATTTACCTTGAAATTTCTTTGATGTGTGATATTCCATCTCAGGCTCTGTAAAAAAAAAAAAGAAAAAATAAATAAATATTAGGGGCAAAATTGTTTGTTCTGGAGTAGACTAGTGGTATTGTCACCAAAACTGAAGGAATGTATTCAAACAATAAATATTGTAGCTTATAATTATTATTTAAAAACAACATAGGCTACATATATTTTTAACTATAGGCCTATACTTATTTATATTTGTATGATAATAATAATAATAATAATAATTCATTACATTTATATAGCACTTTTCTCTGCACTCAAATCGCTTAGATAGAAAATAAACACATCAAAATATATACATAAAATGAATGAAGATCGGATAAAATAGTTCACAAGACTATTTCAATATGACCTTCGTACACCAAAAAAAGTTAAAACCTGATTTAATAATTAAAAAAAATGACTCTCTTTGAATCTCTGGTGGGTTTAATGATGTGTGAAGCATAATGGATATTTTTGCAGTTCAAGAAAGTTTTCTGTTGGTTGTCCAAAATGCATTTTAAAACTATGATTGAATGAATGATTGCAGCCGATTTGATCCTCACAACTGAACATACATTATCAAGTTGGTCATTACATTCAGTTCCAGCAGCTGCAGCTCTGATGACCCTCAATTACAGCCTCGTCCCTCCCTCTACACCAATCAGAATGCAGTAATTATGGCCAACAGCAGCAAGCATTATAACGAAATTATGTTCGAATATTAGAGGAGTTTTGGGCACTTTATAGACTGAAGACTCAGACTAGTTTGACTAGCAAACCACCTTGGCTGGTTAAAACTGGTCTTTTCATTGAGCTTAATGATCATCATGAGATCCCTGAAGAAGTTGGACATCCCTGAAGGTACAGTATGTCCTCAAAGGTGTTTCTACAAAAGTATTACCCTTAAGCTCTTACTTAATGTCAAATGGAGGTTTATTGGCATTTTTAACACATTTCAGGTCAAAGGGGGGAAAATGTAATGTAGATTCTGGAAGCTGTGGAGCAGACTGGGAAGTACTACTGTAAATAAATAAGCTGATTTCGACACCAGGGAAATACATAAAGCAAATCTGCCTGTGTGATCACTTTATTTAAAAACAATATAGGTAATTCAAATTCGAGATGGTCCTCACTGCAGAACATGAAATGCACGGGGAGGAGTCGGATCCAGATCAACTCCTCCCACCTTACATGTATAGGCTATGATTTTACCCAGCTCCACCCCCTGATCCCTAAACCCACCCCTAAACCTACCCAACTCCACCCCTCAGATCTGGAGCCGACTCCGCCCCCTGGATCTTGTGTACTGCAATGGGTGCACTTAATAGGCTATCAGTGTTATATCATCATATCGTCCAGCCCTTAAACTTGTAGCCAATCGTTTTGTCAATGTTTATTAAAAAAAATAAAAAAATAAAATAAAAACCATAAAATTAAGCAAAATATACGATGGTATATTGTTAAATGATGAGTTGTCGATACAATATATAACATACAATATGTATAGGCTATGATTTTACCTCAAAATTCAGCATTATTGAGACAAAATGATACATGCAAATCCACCTTTCGCTGCCTGGAGTCCACTTGTTTCTGTGAATTGCAGCGGTATCCTACATTTGCGTCTCTTTTCTGTAGCTTTCAGAAGTCTGTAGAAATATTTTACCTCAGATTTCTTGTCAAATATGTTTATACAGTCAATCTCACAACTCTTTCCCGTTTTAGATGTTTTTTGTGTTAGTGTGTGCAACCGCAGTCACTCCGGCTGGCGGTGATGTCACACGGCTAAAGTAGTTCCAGGCAGGTCTTGACCGCATTACAACTTTTCAATGTTTTATTACTTATTGAAATACAACACTACTTTGGGATTATCTTTGACTCTTGTAACAAGAAGGCTTTAAAAACTGTTGAAATACGCAAGTCTTTTAATCTTTTCCTTTGATATGTATTTTTTTCTGATTAGTTATACCCCTGTCTTGTAGTTTTTTTTTGTTTTGATTTTGTTTTTTCTGTTTATTTGTTCTATATTGTGATTGTTTTCTTTGAAAATGTAAAAAAAAAAAAAAAAAGAGGTCTTGACCGCATTACAGTGCATACTCTGCTTCGCGTAATAGCAACATCACAAACTCGGTTGTGCATTTTTTTTTTTTTTTTTTTTTAATAATAATTTAACGGCCCGTCGTCAATTATTCCTTACTTATTAACAATGCTTTATGTAAAACATCCGCGTTTCACATCATTATTGGATGCTTTAATAATAGAATCGCGTAGCCTATATGTGACATCATTGTGTGATAGCCTAAATAAACTAGGCTAGTGAATTTTTTTTTAACCAGTTCATTGAAGCAAACAGTCCAAAAGAACAAGTTCGTGGAAAAGAATCAAACTTTCCATTGTTGTTCAACCTCCTGCTTCTATCAAATTTATTCTTTCATTTACTTTAGTCTTAATCTAAAAGTCTTACAGAATTATAGCCTACTAAATGACCTTTTGCTTGATAAAAACGAATAGACTCTCAATCAGATTCAGACGACAGAAGGCATATTACTGTGTGCAACAGGTTTTTCAGCAGTTTTGATTATTTAGAGGTCTTAAAAATTTGAGTAGCTATCAAATATGACACAGAGCTTTTAAGGGTTAATCAAGACTCCGAGTGATGAGTGACTATAATCATCAACTTTCACAAATCTGACAGCTTAACATATTTTCACCAGTGACATTATCTATGAATGATTGGTTGAGAATGAGTGAATAATTACTCACAACACATCAGGGTGGTTGTAAATCATTAGTGCTTCACTTTCATGTCTGTTTACTTCAGTCATCCCAGGAATGCATCAATAGCAGCTTCTTCAAAGATGAGTGTGGAATCTGAATGTCTCCTAGCAACCCCGCTCCTCTCAGCCTCCTGTGGCGGACGCTTCTGGTGGGCATTGTCCTCACACCACAGCCCTCAGGCTCAGAAGAGAGTTTAATCAAACACGCCTGAAGAGAGGGAAAGAGTCAGAGAGGGATATCATCTGGAACATCCATGATATTTCATGTCATTTCATTCGAGCAGGATATGAAAGATGGCAGAGACATACTGCAGTGCGGATTCAGGCATCGATTGCGTCGCTTTTAGGTAGTTTGTGCTTGCTTTTTAATATTAAAACAGGAAAGTGTGGTTGTGATAACTGTCACGGACAGGGCTCTCCTGTAACATACACATTTTGATGAAAGTAGCTACTGAAAAATAATGGTCCCAATTTCTTAGTGTGGAAAGAACCCACATAAAAAAATAAAAAAAAACATTTTACATGGGGTCCTTTTCCATTCAAGATTGTATTTTTGGTTGAACTAGTAGTAATCTTTCTTTCCTCATAAGACTGTAACATTTCTCCTTCAGTTTTAACTGATCACAGTGCCATATCACTCTCTCTTATGAGGAAATAATGGCAGCTCAGTGTCACTAATATGTTCAAATGTGAATCCTTTTGTAATTCTGTTCTGTTAATGCTTAACAATGTTAAAACTGTGTCTGAATGAACAACTTCAATTGGCAAATGGGATTGGGTTGAATTTTGGCAATTACAGAAGATAAGTGAATTGTAAATGCTAGGATAAGTTATATTTATAGAGAACTCTTTTACATAACAATTTCAAATCGCTTTGTCGTGTTTTTGCAATTAGACTTGGTGAAACTATCAGTGAAACTCAATCAGCATTTATCAAAGGTAGAAGTATTATAATTATTTAATTCCTCATAAAAGCTTACTTCTATTTCCAGACGTTTCCGAGGCGTTGATATTTTTGTATTTTTTTGGCTTTGGTCCAATGCGTTGTAGAGTAATTTATAGTGAGATGTTTAGAAGTGTTTCCTGTGACGTTGGTTCTTCACCCAGAATTCAAATTAAATGAGGAATCCGACCGGGATGCCTTATTTCACCATTACTGTTTAATCTTGCAGTCGAATTAATGTCTCTATTCATAACAAATAAACACAAAAATCCCCTCACAACTCCACTCTTTGGAAGAATAGAGCTGTAGTTATTAATAGGAAATCTGTTTAATTCAAGATCTTTTATATGATAATGGGTGTTTCTTATCTCATAATGATAAATAGTTAGAATCACAATAAATAATATGAAAAGGTACGAAGAACTTAAACGTAGTATCACTGATTATCAGTGTTATTTTCTTTACATGTGGCATGGTTTCTCCAAAGGTCAAGGAGACTCATTAAAATACCTAGTTAGTGTTTTTTTTATACAGAAACTATTTCATTTTGAGGTGGCTGTTGTTCTTCTCTTCCTGAAACACTATCACCTATTGTTTATAGCCTACTGTCAGGTTACTTCTACATTTTGGGCTGATGTGCAGCTGGTTGAGGAGGGTAAAAATTCCTCCCTCCCTTTTAAGTGTGATTTTTAATTCACCCTTCTCTGAAGTAGTACATATTGTTTTATTGATGGGTAAATACCATATCCATATTGTAAGCCCTTCTAGATTTCTCATTTATTATGCTTGCAAACAGTACAAACATGACGATCATGGACATGTGTTGTACAAAATTGCAAACATGTCTGTACTACTGTAACAACAATATGTACAATGTCATCTGAACAAGGATAAAGGTAGAAGAACTGAAGAAAAAGAAAAAAAGAGCAATAGATGATAGAAAAAAATAACAAATTTAAAAAATAATAAAAAAGGACATTAGGGTTAGATATTAGGCCTAATTTATACATCATTGTACACTACAAATTAAAGTCATTACAATTTAAAATTGTTTTAATTGCTTCCTTGTTTACTGAGGATGGAGTAGTGTTAAGGTACATTATTAAATTCCTTCAACAACAAAAAACAACAAAGCAGGCAGAATCAAAGTATCCAAAACTATAGTGTCTTGAAAGGTTACTGATGTACCTTGTTGGATATTATCTTTAATATATACGTCAATATTTTTCCATAGTAGTTTGGCATAGAAACAAGACCAGTCTTTATTGTTGTTTCGTCTTCACCGCCTACGCGTCGATGACGTCACGACGCTACTTCCGCAATGCCGGTAAACGAAAGTGTTCAGTTCTGTTCATGTGGTTCGAGTTCGGTTAAGTTATTCTCTTACAGTCTATGGGTAATCGCGAATTAATGATGTCTAAACCGAAATTAATAGTATTCGACCTTGGTAAGTTTCCACGGGTAATTTTCAGCGTTTTACTTCAGAATAACTGTGGGTTATACTGCACCTCAGTAATTGAGATGATAAATACACTTCCTTATGTGATCTTTCATTTTGTAATTAACGTTTGACAGAATATTTGTGAGGACACCCGTGGATGATACCAAATAAGTTTTACTGTAACAATAGCTGTACTATGTATTTATTTATTTTTTAATCGATGTGTGGTGGCTAAACATAGGCTAGATATTATTAGAAATAAAATACAGTTGTGTAAGTTAGTGTACAATGACTTTCAACATTTTGGGAGCGGTCAGTTTTTTTGAATGTTGTGAAAAGCCAAATTTAATTCTTTTAATTTTTAAAAATATTTTACAATATTACTGTCTTTACTGTATTTTTAATTCAATAAATGTAGCGTTTTTAAAAACAAAAAATCTTAACGATTCAAAACTTTTGAACTGCATTGTGTGTGTTTGTGTGTGTTATATACATTTATTTTATTTTTCAGATTTCACCCTCTGGCCATTATTTTCTGATGCTCATGTTGAGCCACCTTTTCACATCGACGACAGGTTTGTGTTCAGCTATATTGTTCATTCATTGTGATGTTTACCCAGTTGTTTTTGCTGTTGTTTCTTTGCTGACTCACTGACTCGTTTCCAGCGGAGTGGTGCGAGATTCAAGATTTGCCTTTGTCCCCGTTTATCAAGATACTGGAAAGATCCTGAGCTCACTACATAGTCAGGGATTCAAGATCGCCATCGCATCACGGTAAGATTTGTAATCAGAAAAATATCATCTCTATACATTTTATATATATATATATATATATATATATATATATATATATGAAGAAGAGTTCAGATGCAAAAGCCTCTAAATGCCATTTGAAATTTTCTTCTTTAATGATGATTTTTATCAAACTTGTATATTTAAGTTCAGTAATTTCACTTAACTAACAATTAATATGTAATCTTCATTGCCATTTAAGTGAAATCACTGAACTTAAATATGCAAGCTTGATAAAAATTATCATTCTAGAAGAAAATTTCAAATGGCACTTAGAGGCTTTTGCATCTGAACTCTTCATATATATATATATATACATTTTGAGCACTACCCGTTCATGTCTTAGGACAACTTTGTTGACTACTATATATATATATATATATATATATATATATATATACACACACACATCAAAGCTGTGGTCTTTCTCTGTTTCTCAAAGATCCACTGATTCCAAAGGAGCCAATCAGCTGCTATCACTCTATAATTTCAACCAATACATCTCCTTCAAAGAGATCTATCCTGGGTCAAAGGTCACTCACTTTAAGAGGTATAGGATGAGCTCTTTTTCCGCCTAGCAACGCTGGTAAACAATCAGAACACGACACAAGTAAACCCATAGCAATGTCTTTTGTGGCATCAATCATTGTGTGTGTGTGTGTTACCTTAGACCGTCTGACGACTGTTGTTCTGTCTCCAGGCTGAAAGCTGACAGCGGCGTCCAGTTTTCTGACATGATGTTCTTTGGTGACGAGCATAGGAACATCATGGAGGTGGGCAGGCTGGGTAGGTCTCGCTCTCGGCTCATTCTCCGACTCAAATCTGGAGACTGTGTAATGAAAGCTGGAGACTGTTGGTTGGGTTGAATCAGCTGTGTCCCGCTCTTTCAGGGGTTCACTGCGTGTTGGTTCGTGATGAGATGACCTCTGATCTAGTCCATAAAGCACTGGAGCAGTTCAGCAAGAAGCAGTGACGGCCGGCGTCTGGCCCCGCAGAGGAGCAGCCAATCCCAAAAACTGACTGGTAGAGAGAACTAGGACTGCCGTGTTCACTGGTTCTGTCTGTGTAATTATTTGTATAGGTGTAATTTGCGAGTCGGACAGGTGGGACATGTCCCCACCACTTTTTAAAAGATCTCGTGGGACGGGTGTTTCTAATACAAATAGATAAAACATCTCCAGTTAACTATTAGCAGAGCATTCATTTGTTAAAGTTATACCACACTGAAGTTCATACACAAATTTTGCGGATCTTGAGAAATTAAAGGATTAGTTCACTTTTGAAAAAACTTTTGCTAATAATTTACTCACCCCCATGTCATCCAAGATGTCCATGTCTTTCTTTCTTCAGTCGAAAAGAAATTTAGGTTTTTGATGAAAACATTCCAGGATTTTTCTCTATATAATGGACTTCAATGGGAACCGGATGGTTCAAGGTCCGAAAGATAGTGTTAATAACAGTTTCAGATGCAGCTTCAAATGTCTTTAAACGACACCAGACGATGAATAAGGGTCTTATCATGCGAAACGATCGGTTATTTCAATGCTTATTCCAAAAATGTAACTTTTCTAAGGACAAATGCTAGCCTTGCTCTATTCTGTGAGGCGCGTTTGCAACGTCACGTAGTACGTAATTACGTTCAAAAGGTCACGGGCGACGTAGCCAGAAGTAGAAGTCAGTGTTTACAAGTTGAACGCATAAGTTGAACGTGAAAACTAACTCAAACGCCGTTTACAAAAAAAGGAATTAAAAGGTAAAACAACGATGTCGGACGATTTTGATTCTGTACTTCCGACTACGTCGCCCGTGACCTTTTGAACGTAATTACGTATTACATGACGTTACAAACGCGCCTTACAGAATGGAGAAAGGCTAGCATTTGTCCTTAAAAAAGTTACATTTTTGGAATAAGCTTTGAAATAACCGATCGTTTCGCGTGATAAGACCCTTATTCATCGTCTGGTGTCGTTTAAAGACATTTGAAGCTGCATCTGAAACAGTTATTAACTGTCTTTTGGACCTGAACCATCCAGTTCCCATTGAAGTCCATTATATGGAGAAAAATCCTGGAATGTTTTCATCAAAAACCTAAATTTCTTTTCGACTGAAGAAAGAAAGACATGGACATCTTGGATGACATGGGGGTGAGTAAATTATCAGCAAAAGTTTTTTCAAAAGTGAACTAATCCTTTTAATTCTCTGCACTAACAATATATTAGTAGATCTCATTAAACGACTAATTTAACCCAATGCAATGTACTATTGAAAGGATATCATAATGTTATTTTTTCCAAAAATTGTTATTGTACACATATATTGTAAATACACCTGTCCCGCCCACTTTTTTAAACAAAGTTAAGCCACTGGAATTACATACAGCAGATAATACTGCCTGGAAGGTATAGTCACTTTAAACTTTAATAAGATTTTATCGCTCTGTGGCGGTTTGTGTGTTTTGCTGAATAATTTAGCGTGAGGAGCAACAGCGGGCCACGCCGCTAAAGGTCTAAAAGCCCGCTGGCCTCCTTTTCCTCTAATTTTACGCTGTTCCGGCTCCCGGTGTATTAATGGCGGTGTGTCTTTGCTTCTCTTCTGAATAAGTGATTCTGTCTCGCTGACAACCTGTTTAGATAAAAGCAGAAAGTGCTGCACATCACACAGCTGAAGAGACAGACGGAAAGATGCACTTGATCTGGATTTCTCATCCTGAGGTCTGAAGCCTAAAGCGTGCTTCTTCCTCTCTTTCTTCTCCTCCGTCTCGTGCAGAAAGCGAAGTGACAGTGCAATGAAAGTGATGAGAGCTTTAGCGGCTCCACGTCAGATGAAGTCAGCGGCGTTTTCTGTAGTTGGGAAGTTTGCGGTGTGTCTGAATCTTCAAATTATTTTAATAATTCACGCCGTCTTAAAAATGCATGCAGTGGATTATAATTACGGACGGGAAACAATATGATGAATGTTTAAAAACGTGTTTGAGTTGAGTCGTGTTAATGGCTTTTGAAAGAAGCGGTTAATTTTAATAAACGTTTCTATTCTTAATGCGGTAAAGCTGGAAACCTGGGAAATATTCTGATTTATCAAAATTGTATGATTTCATTTCGGACCTTTTAATATGCATCATTAAAACACCAAGTCTCGTTATTGTAATGCACCGGGCCCAATGCTGTCACCATTATAAGCACTTAAAATATTAAAATAAGCACTATGTGACTATGACGGATCCCCTTCAAAAAAAAATATATATTTTTTTAAGAAAAATACATTTTGTGTAATGTATTCCCTTGCAAAATGTTTCAGAAAAACTGAATCTGTTCACTCGCAAAAGCAAATGGGAACGCAAAAGTTTACAATTTATTTATTTATTTTTTAAATCTATTTTTGAGAGATTGAACACGGAAGATTTAATTAACCAAAACATGCGTTCAAATTAAAACGCATGTCATGAAGTTGCTGTTACTACGATGACGTTATCATAATTAAAGAATTATTTGTGATTCACAGCACCCAACCCAAAGAAAAACAGGTTTTATTGTTAAACCGGTGCAGTCAGTCACACTTTCACTCCTCCTAAATATATGAATGTAATTATCATCTGAAGTTTATGTGCAATACTTTTTTGTGGAATAAATTGCTTTTAAATCTTATTAACAGTGTTATTTTAGTATTTTTTTTAATGTTTGAATTAATTTTGAATTAGACTTGTAATTTGGAATTTCTGCTTTCATTTTAATTTTACTTTTATTTACCTACTAATTTGAAAGTTTGTCATTTTGTTGTATTTTGGAAATTCTATTTTTATGTCAATTAACATTAACATTTATTTTAACTAATAACACACACACACACACACACATACATAATATATAATATATAGCCCTAATATATATATATATATATATATATATATATATATATTAGGTCTGGGCAACGATTAGTTTGTGTTTACATAATATATGTGTGTGTATAATTTTTTTGTATATATTAATACACACACATGCACGTATATATTTAAGAAATATTTACATGTAAATACTGTATATATATTTATACATAATTTATTTTAAATGGTAATATTTTATATATTAATAAAACATTTTTCTTAAATATATACATGCATGTGTGTGACTTTTTATATATAAAATAATTATACACACTGCACACACATATATTATGAAAAAACATAAGACATCTTGTGTGTGTATATATATATATATATCGCGATTAATCGTATTCAAAATAAAAGTTTGTGTTTACATATGTGTGTATATAATTATTTTGTATATATAAATACACACACAATATATATATATATATATATATATATATATATATATATATATACAGTACAGTGTAGTTAACAATAATAGCCCTGCTTTAATACTTGCACGTATTCAAGGATCTGCATCATGCCAGGTCAAACATTACTAGTTTTTGTGCATCGAATTTGTGTTCATTTTGAATATGAATAAGCCCAAATTATATTTTAGATGCAAACATTTTCAGTTAATAATGACTTGCAGTTCAATCTGTTCATCACACAAATCCGTCTAATGACTTCACAAGATTTGATCACTATGATGTGATTGCAATCTGCAAACAATCACATCATTACAGCATGGCACAAGCTGATTGGCCTCTGCTGATCCTGCAGCCAATGAGATTGCTTGCTCAACATTTAAATAGTCTGGTTCATTGTTTGCTGGTCCACCTCCCCCAGCTCCACCTGTCTAGATCTGCTACAGGATTAATGTGTGTCTATTCAGCATGTATTACATGTTTACAGCAGCGAGTGTAGATATACAGCAGCATCAGTGTATCAGATCTAGTCCATCCACACCAAACGCATTAACATTGCTATATTCAATAACATCCTAAAATTATTCAGAGAGAATTACTTTTAAGATGCTTGTGTGGTGCATTTTGTCTTTCTGAGAGCCTGATCACTGCATGGAAAAGAGCAGCGTGAACATCTCTTTAAATGCTTTACTGAAAAAATGAAGTCCTACTTCTGTGCGAAAGTTCACTGTACACCATTTATTAAACATCAGATGATCAGTTTGACAAGAGACCATACAACACGTTGGGAAATTCTCAGGATCTTCCTGCTGTGGTTTTTAGGATTGAATTCAACATTAACAGATTCAGATTTACATAAACTCTCAGGTCCAAAAAAGCTTGTCAGTTCACCAACGATATTTACATCTGTACATGAGAATGCAAACAGCGTTGCAGGCCGAAAAACCCCACAGCAAACATGACCACATTCAGTTCAGAAGTTAATGTTCTCAGTTTCAGTTGCATAGGTCTTCCTTTAAAACTAAAGGGCTAAAAGAAGCAGTTCAGCTAAACCAGACAAAGCATCCTGACTAGTGAACACAGGAAAATTGATCTAAAAACGGACAGAAGTAAGCCATGCGCAAATCGTCTGACGTGTGTGTGGTTGCGGTGACCTAGTAAAAACAGCCTTTCATCGAACCATTTTAAGCTTAGCTTTCTCGGATCAGAATCCGTGCCTTATTAATACGCAAGCGTCAATATGAATTTATCAGCGATTGTACATATTTAATGAGACCTATTTTTCAAACAATGCCGCTCGCGTGGCTGAAATCAATATTTCAAAAATGAGATGTTTCATAACTTTGACTTGTCACGCCGATGTGAATTATTAACTTAAGTGTAACACGAGAGCGCTGAGAGAGCCGACTAAGATGTGTGTCTGCTGAACAGTTTAGTGGATCCCCCAGCTCATATTTATGCTCTGATCTGTACATGTTTGAAGAAAAATCAAGGCAAATCACCACTTACATGTAGAGTGCATTAGTGCCCGCACACTTTTTCAGAGGCGTTGGTTCTAGAAGTATTTTTTCCATTCATTTCTCCCATAGGGATTTAAAAAAGTCTTTGTTAAAGCGTTATAAGCCATGAACCAGCTACGGGGTGAATCACAACATTACAAACCTTGATTTGAAGTGAAAAAAAGTGTTTGAAAATCAGACAAAAATACAAAGGTATTTTAGTGAGAGAAAGAACTACAATCCCATGAAGCATTGCAAGCAGCATAATCAAATTAAAAACATTGGAGAAATATAAAACTACTCATTTACAAATGTTGACTTTATTTTTATATATATATAACAATATATTTTAATTTAATGCAATAAAATAAGCACATATACAGTAATATTTACGTATTTTGAGAGAAAAAACGGATTCTCAATTACGTCACTCCAGTGCTTCATGGGAGTGGGCGGAGCTAAAGAGCAAATTTTGGCAAAATTTGATTGTGACGACTCTGATTGGTGGAATTTTTGAACAGCATCATGGGTAATGTAGTTTTCACCACGAATTCCGCTGTTAAATATGATTATTTTAAGAATGAGTGAGGGAAAGAACTACAATCCCATGAAGCATTGCAAACAGCATAATGAAATTAAAAACATTGGAGAAATATAAAACTACTCATTTACAAATGTTGACTTATAAGTTTATATATATATATATATATATATATAAAATTAATTTAATGCAATAAAATATGCACATATACAGAAATAATTAAGTATTTTGAGAGAGAAAACAGATTCTCGATTACGTCACTCCACTGCTTCACGGGAGTGGGCGGAGCTAAAGAGCTAATTTTGATTGTGACGACTGATTGGTGGAATGTTCTGTACAGCATCATGGGTAATGTAGTTTTCACCACAAATTCCGCTCTTAAACACGATTATTTTAAGATTAAGTTTAAATAATGCGGGCTGACGGCTTCAACTGAATCAAATACTATCGATGCGCAACTTCGTCGCTCACAGTAGGGCTGTCTTGAACAGTTTATAAGTTGTTGTTTTTTTATTTCCCTACAGAGAAAATGAATGGAGTTTTTACTGACTGTTGCAATTTATTACACACTATTAGAAAAAAAAGTTAATTTGGGTTCTGTTTAGAACTTTAAGGTTCTTTGCTCAATTTTTAAAGGACCATTTACTGTATGCCGAAAAGGACATCACAATTATGTGATGCAGGGATAACGCCAAAACACGGACGATCAATTCGCCATGGTTCCCTCGAGATTTGCCAGTGGGGTTTTATAATGTTGTTGTTTTTTTAATACATGAGTTAAATAGAGCCTGTGGTAAACATACAGTAACTGGATAATACTTTGACTTTTTGCTCACCGCACACCAAGCTGCCTAGTTGAAACATATGTCCTTCATAAACATAACAAAATGAATCATAACTCCTTAAAATTCTTGTTTTTGGTATGCGTGTAATATACATTGTAGAACAAAACGTCAAAATTGACCACAGGCTTTAATTTACTCATAAATAAAAAATAAAAAAAATCATTAAACGTTCAGAATATGAAGCACATGACGGAACCCTTAAAGGTTCTATATAGAACCTTTTTCTTTTTTAAATGCAGGTTCTAATAACTGAAACATTCCTGTCATTTATGGAATTTTTAAAACATTGACGAATGTTTTTCAGCGTTTCGTTTCTTCACTTACCCCTCAGCAAGGATTTCAATAGTTATCAGAAGTGAAGAAAAGGGGAGAAAAAGCTTCAAAGTGCTCTCATTAGGGAGAGAAACAAGATTCTAGGCGCAATTCAGTGTTGCTATTACTAAACAATGTTTTAACTAAACTTAGAAAGGTTACTTATTCAGGCAAATAACTGAAATATATTTAAGTTGATTTAAGCTCAAGTAATTACAAAGTAAATCTGAAATAAATTAAAACCATATAGAAATATAAAAAATTACAATTTCAAACTTAAGCTAGAAAAAAATTAAGATACGAGCTAATTCAAAATATTTATAAATAATACAACAACATATAAACAATACACTAAAATAACAGAGATAATTTGATCAGAGATACAGACTAAGTGAGCAGATAGTAAGAGCCCCGTGTCTGTTGTCTTTTTCACAAAAACACTGGTTAATGCTGGGTATAAAAGTCTGAGACCACATTAAAAATCGGAGATTTAAGCCTGAAAAACAAAAACTGTGAGTGTAAAAACCAAGCGTGACTTACATAAGACCGACTGCTCCTCTAAAACACTGACGTACTAGTTTTTGGCAGGTCCATATAAAATTCTCTTTGTCCAGATTGTGCTCATTGGCTCCTTTCAGCACTTATTGCTTTTGAACGCTCACGATGTGACATCACATCCTCTCTCTTTGTTCCCATTTCCCATTTAGTGTCTCTTTCTGTTCTGCATTTGTTCCATTTCTTCAATGTTTTCCTCCTCGACCCGCCGCGTCTCGTTCGATTCGGTCGTTTCGTCCTCTTTTCTCGTGTCCGTCTCACTCTCCGTCTTGTTCATTTCCTCTTCCTGGTGTTCATCGTTTAACAAATCACCCTCGTGCTTTCCGTCATCCTCTTTTTCCTTCGCTCGTTCCCTGAAAATATCAAACAGCTTGTCAAACTTGGGTCCCCATTCCTCGAATCTGTCTTTCTGTCCCTCTGCATCTTTTTCGGCCTCGCTTTCGAGCGAGCTGAGAGACGTCGCCTGGGAGCCGCCCCCCTCCAATCCGTACGTCTGCAGCGAGTCGTATGGCGGCTGCATGGGGTCAAAGGTCACCACGGCAAGCCGATGTTGCAGGAAGTCGCCCATTCTGTTAGTCAACGAATCGCCGCTTGCCTTTTCCGAGTTCGCTTGTCCAACCTTCCCATTCCCCAAGCCCCACCCCCTTTCATACAGCCCCGCCCCTCCAGGGAGGGGCATCACTAGGTGTGGCACATAGTTCTGCCCGCCCACCCCGTACAAGCCCATTAGGCCGACAGCTTCTGGGTAGAGAAGCGTGGTCCCGGTCACAGGAACCCCTCCGCCGACCCTCAGAAGAGTACCTTCCATCGTCCTGAAGGGCATCTCCGTCGCGACGAGGCTGGCTGTGCTCTGGCTGGGAGTAACGTCTCCGTTCTTGTCCAAAGCCGAGGCGGCGGCGGAGTCGTCCGTGGTGATGGTGGAAATGGAGGCTCGCGTGGTCAAGCAGTGAGGGGACGACTCCGGTTTATGGCCCACTGAAGAGCTGGACGTCTCCGAGTAGGAACTGGAGCCCTTCACGAACAGAACCTGGTCTGAATGAACAGACTGAGGAAGAAAACAATAGAAAACGGTGAGGAACATCAAATTTTTAAACCTTAGGCTGTGTATCCAGCAAAGCGTTTTTACACGCGCCTGGCGTATGTTTTCAAAGGGAGCGCCGCTTTTTTAAACGCCATGATCGAGCGTAACGAGGCGCTGAGCGGTTTTTTTTTTCACGCCGAATCGCCCGACGTTTTTTACGGGTCGCCGAGATTGAAAAATGTTCAACTTTGGATAAAATGCAGCGCTCACCTCTGTCACTTTTTACCCAGCTGTCCAATCATAGTGGAGGAGGGGCGGGACTAATACCACACCGACCAACCACCACATTCTTTCTGTAAAACGACATCAACCAGCAGAGCTAACCGAACAAAATGGATGAAAATTAATTTTTTTTAGTATGAAACAACGCTTTGGTGGACACACGGCCTAAAGCCTTTTTACTAGCTTTATATGTTCTATCATAAAAAAAATTTGATTACTTTTGCTCACCAAGGCTGCATTTATTTGATCAAAAATACAGTTAAGACAGTAATATTGTGAAATAAAATAACTGTTTTTTATTTGAATACATTTAAAATGTAATTTATTCCTGTTTTCATAAATTAAAATAAAATTGTTAAATTCATAAAATTAAAAAAAAAATTCATAAATTCATCAAATTCATACATTTTCAGCATCATTACTCCAGTCTTCAGTGTCACATGATCCTTCAGAAATCACTCTAATATCTGCTCAAGAAGATCATTTTTGAAATTTAAATCTTTTGTAACATTGTAAATGTCTTTGCTGTCACTATTGAACAATTTAATATGTTCTCGCTGAAGAATTAATTTCCAAAGTATTAATTTCTTTCGAATAATTTCTTTCGAATAAAAAATATACATTTTAATGACCCTAAACTTTTGAACCCTGAAACCCTTGGACATCAAATATGAAGGCAACATGACTTGACTTAAATCAAAGAAAGTATTTTAAATCAAACTTCATATCCCATGAAGTGCTGTGCATGATGTAATCTACCATATAAAATTAATATTACATGTTTTTATGTATATAGTTTCTTGTTATAACTATAAAACAATATATTTTGCTGATGTATAGGAACTCGCTATTGATCACTACTTTTTAATTTCCATTGTAGAGTTCTCTGATTGGTGGATGTCTCTTCAGGATTATGGCTAGTTAAATCAAAGAAAATGTGTCAATTTAATCTTAAATCACACTGATGGGTTCACACTGATGATCTCATAGCTAACCAACTTTAGGTAAGTTTATAAAAATCTACTAGTTTATGAAGACAATAATTGGGATTTTTAGATTGAAGTGTGATAATATTAGTTTACCTGATCCTGGCTGAGTGTGTGGCTCTCAGAGATGACCTCACTTCCTGTCTCGCTCTCTTTCGGAATGCTGTCGGTGGATCCGTCCGCTCCTTTACCTTCTGATCCCTTCCTGATTTTGTCGATAAACACAGAAGCGGATTCTAAAGGGCCGCAGGACTGGCCCTGGCTGGCGGGGAGAACGTACGGCTGTTTGTCGAGGTCGAGGCCGAGTCTGTTTCTCGGAGCCGGAAGGGTCTGGATGGTGTAACAGTAACGTCCGTAGAGGGGTGCAGAGACGGGACGCCGTGGGTCCAAACCCAAACTCTGACTCCAGCTGAAGGTTCTGACGCTGTCCAGATTATCCTGAGAATACCTGTTATAATAAAACACACATTAAGAAACTAAAATGGTTTAATTATTATAGCAGATAACTATGGAAGCCCATTTCTGCCACTTAATGAAAAATAAAAAGGTAATTGCGACTTTTTATCTCACAATTCTGACTTTTTTTCTCACAATTACGAGATATAAAGTCAGAATTGCGAGATATAAAGTCAGAATTGCGAGATATAAAGTCAGGATTGCGAGATTTAAAGTCAGAATTGCAAGATAGTCAGAATTGCAAGATGTAAAGTCAGAATTGCAAGATATAAAGTCAGAATTGTGAGATATAAAGTCAGGATTGCGAGATTTAAAGTCAGAATTGCAAGATAGTCAGAATTGCAAGATATAAAGTCAGAATTGTGAGATATAAAGTCAGAAATGCAATTGTGACTTTATTTCTCAGAATTGCGACTTTATATCTCGGAATTGTGACTTTATTTCTCAGAATTGCAACTATTTCTCATGTTCAGACTTTATTTCTCAGAATTGCGACTTTATTTCTCAGAATTGCGACTTTATTTCTCAGAATTGCGACTTTATTTCTCAGAATTGCGATTATTTCTCATGTTCAGACTTTATTTCTCAGAATTGCGACTTTATATCTCGCAATTGTGACTTTATTTCTCAGAATTGCGACTTTATATCTCGGAATTGTGACTTTATTTCTCAGAATTGCAACTATTTCTCATGTTCAGACTTTATATCTCGCAATTGTGACTTTATTTCTCAGAATTGCGACTATTTCTCATGTTCAGACTTTATATCTCGCAATTGTGACTTTATTTCTCAGAATTGCGAATTTATTTCTCAGAATTGCGACTTTATTTCTCAGAATTGCGACTTTATATCTCGGAATTGTGATTTTATTTCTCAGAATTGCAACTATTTCTCATGTTCAGACTTTATTTCTCAGAATTGCGACTTTATTTCTCAGAATTGCGACTTTATTTCTCATAATTGCGATTATTTCTCATGTTCAGACTTTATTTCTCAGAATTGCGACTTTATATCTCGCAATTGTGACTTTATTTCTCAGAATTGCGACTTTATATCTCGGAATTGTGACTTTATTTCTCAGAATTGCGACTTTATTTCTCAGAATTGCGATTATTTCTCACGTTCAGACTTTATTTCTCAGAATTGCGACTTTATATCTCGGAATTGTGACTTTATTTCTCAGAATTGCAACTATTTCTCATGTTCAGACTTTATATCTCGCAATTGTGACTTTATTTCTCAGAATTGCGACTATTTCTCATGTTCAGACTTTATATCTCGCAATTGTGACTTTATTTCTCAAAATTGCGAATTTATTTCTCAGAATTGCGACTTTATTTCTCAGAATTGCGATTATTTCTCATGTTCAGACTTTATTTCTCAGAATTCTCGCAATTGTGAGACAAAAAGTCGCAATTATAATTTTTTTATTTTTATTCAGTGTCGGAAACAAGCTTCCATAGGAAGCCAATTTCTTCCACATACAGAAAAAAAAAATCAGGCTTTGGTAAATCATTATGAAGTCGACAATATGACCTGTTTTGATAAGTAAAAATTATTGTTATTAAAAATCATGAAAATTATAACATACTAAAGAGTTAAAAAGTTAACAGTATCTTACAGTTTTGACTTATCTCATAATTTTGAAAAAAAAAAAAGTCTCTTATGTGGCAGAAATGGTCTTTCATAGTTAAGCCTTTGGGCTAGTTATGCAAGTATTGCGTAACCCCTCTGTTTAATTGGGTAATACATCACCAAATTCAAGAAAACTGGACATATTTTAAAGGAAAACTGCATTCCAGCTATTTCACCAAAACCAGATGCCTCTGAGTGACAGTAAGTTGTCTTGTTTTAATTAGAAGATCTGTTAGTCCCAGTTGTGACTCCTGATGCAACGATTCAAAAACTGTCAGTTATATCTTTAAAAATAGTTGCATGTGATGTACTTTCGTCAACCTGCCCAGGAGTATTACAATGACATCTAACAGGAATATGATGGATAGAGGACACCGTGTGGGTTTGAGCAGCAGAAATATTAACTAGATGAACTTTGCACTAAAACAGCTGTCAGATTTGCATGTGAAGGCTCATTAAATCACACACACACACACCATGAGTACAGAGCCCTCATTAATCAGATAAACAGTTAACATCATTTAGAGCGACTGAACGTTTTCGAGTAACCAGAGATTCCAGGGAAAGATACACTCGTTCGTGTTTGTTGTGAACGTAAGCCGAATGATTCACATGGGCTTGTGGCATTTTCTAAACCAAATGTCAAGAAATGACATGTGATTTGAAAGATCAGATAGTGGCAGCATGAAACCAAGGCGATTGGACTATTTATGTGAGCATCAAACACACTCACATATTGTTGTTATCTCGAAGGCGTTGTGCCCTGCGCATGCTCTGGGGGGCGCTCTTCAGGGTCGCGATATCGAACGCGGCCGTGTCCGCCTCCCCGCCTCCCTCGTCATCATACGTGATGATGTTCTCCCTGATCTCATCATCTTCCACAGGAGACTGAGTGTCCCGCTTCTGCCTTCGCAACGATAGCGAAAGAGCAGCCACTACTATCGGACAAAAGACAGCGAGAAAAAAAAAAACAGAGGAGGTTACAGACACAAGTACATTCAATACACAGATACACTCAATTTAAGCTTTTGACTCACACTGTTATCCAGTGACGGCGTTGTAAATAAACGGCGTTATCTTTCTCAGTAGCGAGTCATGAAACAAACGACTTTTTCCGCCGTTACCGTTATGGACAATAAAATGCGGCGCTACTATAGCCTAATTGAGCTCACTGAAGTGGTTTCCATCCGAGTAGGCTCTCTTTCCGACATAGGACCTGTAAAGTTTTTTCTCTGGTGCGTGCGTGTTTATGAGGCGCCGGACTGGACTAACGCAAACGCGAAGCGAACAACGCGAGAGAGACAGAGTGCGTCCGAACATTATATGAAGAGTTCAGATGCAAAAGCCTCTAAATGCAATTTGAAATTTTCTTCTTTAATGATGATTTTTATCAAACTTGTATATTTAAGTTCAGTAATTTCACTTAAATAACAATTAATAGGTAATTAGCATTGCCATTTAAGTGAAATCACTGAACTTAAATATACAAGTTTGATAAAAATCATCATTCTAGAAGAAAATTTCAAATGGCACTTAGAGGCTTTTGCGTCTGAACTCTTCATACAGTTTGTTAATAAATAAATTACACATTTCAGCATTAGAATAATCTCTGTAGCCTATTGGTATCATCTGCAACGTTTTAATTAATTTACATGGTTATACAAATAAAATAAAAATAAATAAATAAATAAATAACCTGCAGGGAACGTTCTGGGAGCACTTCTTGTTAAACTGTTTATCATTTTAATTTTCACTACAAAGAGTGTATGTATATGTTTTTATTATTATTTATTCATTTTTTAGTACATTTAAGCATAAATTATTTTGAGACTTATTTGTTGGCCAGTTTTGGTCTGTGCAATATTTATTAATAAATATTATAAAGTTCTAAACCTAAAATTGTTTTATTGTTCTACTATAGTAATGATAATATTTAAAATATATTATATAATTTTATAGGTGTCTCTCACACTGTCCCACAGCAACAGTAGATTAGTGTACAATGTTTTAGAATAATAATTTATTCTATAGTGTCCATTTCATCAATTTAACATATTTAATATTGGGTGCATCCAAGTTATTTGACATAGGCCTATATTAACATTTTTTTTAAAGTAATGCAGTAGTTACTTTCCCTGGTAATTAGTTAATTTTATAAGGATTTAACTATTTGTGAGAAGTAGGGTTGGGTATCGAGAATCGAGTATCGATTGGAACCGAGACTAACTTTTAGTTTTTCCCGGAATCGTTCAAAAGTTAAAATTTCGATTCCTAGTTTCGATATTCACAGTCCGCCGAGCGGAAGAAGAAACCGCTAAACAACACCAACGAAGAAGCGTCTACCGGAAGTGTTGGCATAACCGCGCGAGTCGAACATGAGTACCTTACGTCGGCGGTCCAAAGTGTGGCTTCACTTTTCTAAAAATAAAGAAATCTCGGCAAAATGCAAAATTTGTGACAAAAGGAGTATTTTTACAGAAGGAGTATTTCCTTCAGAAAGGCCGTTGGTTAGCAAGGTTAGCTAAACTTTTTTGATCCTGCCTCTTAAAAGAATCGGAATCGAGAATCGTTAGGAACCGGAATCAAAACAAGGAATCAGAATCAGAATCGTTCAAATTCAAACGATACCCAACCCTAGTAAGAAGTAACTAGTAACTATAACTAATTACTTTTTTAAGTAACATGCCCAACACTGCTGTTATCCAAAGCGACTTGCACTGAATTCATGCTATACATTTATTTATTTTTTTTAATTAATGCATTCCCTGGGAATTGAACCCATGACCAAGATGTTGCTAGCCGCCATTCGCCACTGTGTGAGCCACAGGAAGATGTAGAGGCTAAATATAGTGCAAAATAGACCTTTTTTTAAATAATCTCTAACAAAAGGTGTGTAACCTTCAGAAATTGTTCACAGTCAACCGAAGTTAATTAAACATCTTATTTTAGATAGCTAATTAGTTTCCATTATAAGTAAAGTGTTCTAACAGTGGAATACGTTTCCCTTTAGTTTCCAGACATAAAACAGATTTAACAACAGATACAAAAAGGCAACTCTGTAGCTCAATGTTTCTTAACCCTTATGTGCTGTTGTGGCTTTTTTCAGCCACTAAGGGGTATTTTTTAGTCTTAATTTGGCCGTAACTTTTTCTTTGTTTCAGCAAATGGAATGATTTTTGGTGACAAATCTTATTTTGACACATATTTTGGGAAAATGCTTTGAAATTTTTCAAAAACTCAACAGTACACTCTGGGCAAATTCACTACCCTTTCGTTATGTTCGTGGCTGAAAAAAGCCACTACTTTAAACTGCTGTAAAAATGTATCAGATAAATATTTTTTTCAAATTTTTTTGCATAAATCTATTAACCGACCTCAGTCCTGATCAAAACTACTAAATGTTTAAAAAAAATTCAGGATTTTAACTCTTTAATTGCCAAATTCATAAATGATGTCACTGATTTGGGAAAAAAAACACAGAAAATGACTTATTTTCAATATAAAATATGATTGTGGACTGGATTTTTTTTCACCTTTTATCACAGTCTTGGACATGTCAAAGATTAGAAACAACATTGGTTTTGATGCATTGTTAGTTTTTGTGTAGCATCAGATTTTAACTTTTTCTCCCTCATTTACTGTTCGTGGCTGTTTTTGCCCCATTGACTTCCATTATAACCACATTTTTTGATTGCAAAGCCATGACACCATAAAATCATGCATTTTTGATTGTTGATGGTTTTCCCTGTTGGGAAGAGGTAAAATTTGTAATTTTTACTGTTGATAACCAGGTGGAACCATTTAACCCTTTAGACAGGCCTGTGCAAAAAAAAGCTTAGTTTCTGGCTTTTACATGCAGTTATATGGAGTATAATAGCATATTACAGTGTGTATATGTGTGTGTGGGTGTGCGTGAGTGTGTGAGAGAGTGTGAGAACTCACCTTGATGCGTCTGAGAAAATAAAAATATACACTTCAGCTCTCAAAACTACATGGAGTAAACAAAAACAAAGTAAGTGTATTTATGCATCTGCTGCCTTTTGATGGTGAGAAATGCAGACTAAACAAAAACAAAGCAAGTGGATATAAACGCTTGTCATTTGATGGTGAGAAGAGCAGCAAGCAACATGAGAGAGGGCTTGACTTGTAGTGAAGTTTTAGAGATGATTATGCAGTCTGACCCCTCCAGCGAGCTGCAGGAGGTATTGTCTTCTCACTCTGACCGCAGACTCAGGACAGTCAGATCCTGGTTTGGATGTGGCACCCTCATCATCATCTCAAGCTTCCACTGAAGGCGAGGAGGATTCAGATGATCCTGGATCTGGATGGACTGGGAGAATCTTCAGAGGGACATGGTGGCTCTGAAAATCGCATGACCACTGCGATCATCCCACAGGCAACGTGTGGACTCCCCTCTGGATCTGTAGACGCTGGCCAAAATCAGTAGCCCCATGTAGGCACAGAGATCTGTGGAGTCCACCCCAGTCCAGTTTCTCATTGTGCGGTGTCCATGGAGGTTGGTCATGCTGACAATGAGGTCAGTCGTCTCCTCCGTAAAAAACAGATTGAACACAGAATCCATGTTCTGAACCATTGCGATAGCATTGCGTGTCGGCCCTCGACTCACGCCTCTTGCAGGCTGAAGAAAGGGAATTGTCTCCGCATTGGTGGAAAACCATACTTCACCATTTCTCCCAATCCCCCCAGATCCAGGATCCACAGAATCCTCCTGCTTTCAGTGGAAGCTAGAGCTCCACTGAAGGCGAGGAGGATTCAGAGGATCCTGGATCTGTGGACTCCACAGATCTCTCTGCATGGGGCTACTGATTTTGGCCAGCGTCTACAGATCCAGAGGGGAGTCCACACGTTGCCTGTGGGATGATCGCAGTGGTCATGCGATTTTCAGAACCACCATGTCCCTCTGAAGATTCTCCCAGTCCATCCAGATCCAGGATCATCTGAATCCTCCTCGCCTTCAGTGGAAGCTTGAGATGATGATGAGGGTGCCACATCCAAACCAGGATCTGACTGTCCTGAGTCTGCGGTCAGAGTGAGAAGACAATACCTCCTGCAGCTCGCTGGAGGGGTCAGACTGCATAATCATCTCTAAAACTTCACTACAAGTCAAGCCCTCTCTCATGTTGCTTGCTGCTCTTCTCACCATCAAATGACAAGCGTTTATATCCACTTGCTTTGTTTTTGTTTAGTCTGCATTTCTCACCATCAAAAGGCAGCAGATGCATAAATACACTTACTTTGTTTTTGTTTACTCCATGTAGTTTTGAGAGCTGAAGTGTATATTTTTATTTTCTCAGACGCATCAAGGTGAGTTCTCACACTCTCTCACACACTCACGCACACCCACACACACATATACACACTGTAATATGCTATTATACTCCATATAACTGCATGTAAAAGCCAGAAACTAAGCTTTTTTTTGCACAGGCCTGTCTAAAGGGTTAAATGGTTCCACCTGGTTATCAACAGTAAAAATTACAAATTTTACCTCTTCCCAACAGGGAAAACCATCAACAATCAAAAATGCATGATTTTATGGTGTCATGGCTTTGCAATCAAAAAATGTGGTTATAATGGAAGTCAATGGGGCAAAAACAGCCACGAACAGTAAATAAGGGAGAAAAAGTTAAAATCTGATGCTACACAAAAACTAACAATGCATCAAAACCAATGTTGTTTCTAATCTTTGACATGTCCAAGACTGTGATAAAAGGTAAAAAAAAATCCAGTCCACAATCATATTTTATATTGAAAATAAGTCATTTTGTGTTTTTTTTCCCCCCAAATCAGTGACATCATTTATGAATTTGGCAATTAAAGAGTTAAAATCCTGAATTTTTTAAAAAAATTTACTAGTTTTGATCAGGACTGAGGTCGGTTAATAGATTTATGCAAAAAAATTTGAAAAAAATATTTATCTGATACATTTTTACAGCAGTTTAAAGTAGTGGCTTTTTTCAGCCACGAACATAACGAAAGGGTAGTGAATTTGAACAATGCACAAGGGTTAACTAAATTCATATTTAATCAAATCAATCATTATCAGTGTTAAAAGAATAAACCTTCAACTTTTTATCTAGTGCACCAACCACTGCCTTCAACGTCAGCTTCTTCAAAGTTACCAATATGATTTATTTTAGTTTCAGTGCTAACTTCTGATGAAATGATTCATAACTGTCAGTGTAAAAATAGCTCTAATAATGAAAATGTATTCAAAGATATTTAAGGGGAAAAAATGGGGAAGACATTGCCATACAGCAAGGGGAAATGGTTTTAAAACACGTATTTTTAAAAAATAGTCTTAAATCTTAAAAATGATTTATAATATACTAAATTGAAATATCTTTAAAACTAAAAGTCGTTCCTAAATGCTTTTACTCACTGTTCATTTTTCATTTTTGGCAAAAATGTATGTTTTGTAATTTCTGCAGAAATGCAATTATATCATGGTTAACACTTCCAGGAAAATGTAATAACATAATTGATTTCAATATCTATAAAATTCCCACTGAGAAATTACATTAGACCTGTTCCAATTCTAAGCAATTTTTCCATTATGGCACAGTACATATTTTCCTAATTTTCTGTAAAATTATGTCAGATAAAGTTGATCACAACAACTTGTGTCAACAACAGCAACTAAATAACGTGATAAAAGTTATGATTTACTACATGCAACATATCAAAATGTGTTTAATAAAACAATTTGTGGAGCATATAAAGCAAGTGTCCACGTAAAGAGTTTTAAAAACAGTATATATATATATAATGTTTTTTTGCACAGTGAAGGAAAATGATATATTGCCATATGCAGTCCCTCCAGAAAAACGCGATTATGCGATCGCTGAATTCAATGCAAAATCAGCCAAAGTCCGCATATTTATGCAGGGGCCGCATTTTTTCAAATACCCCGCAGTTTCGCCGCATAAATTGCCGATTTCCATGCAAAATATGCGGGGTTTGCATAATTTCATAATCCTCGCATTTTCGTTGCAAAAAAGTCACATGTATCTTAGCAGAAAGTTGAAAAATGTTGCGTTTGCTTCACACAAGAGCAGCCGTTTCCCCCTGTTTCCATGGGAAAGTTATGAAGTGACGCAATTACGCGACGGCAGACAGACTCACGGAGGCGATTGACATCTCACAAATCGAACTCGTATTCTGTCTGTCGCACGTTCTACCGTCACATCGTTATTTAATAAACAACATAAGACAAAAGAAGTATTATCAATCAGAAATTACCCGCACACATATAACACTGCAGAGAGTTCAACAGGGAGCGCGCAGCTCTTAAAGGGGCCACACCATATTTACACTCTTACAGTCTGAAATAAAACAAGATGAGAAATTAAATATTCCCAGCACTTTCCATGATGTAGTATGCTTGTTTATCAAAGGAAGTAATAAGAAATGACTCTTACATTAACAGGATGTTGGGGGAATCACTTTTTTTCTCTTTTTCATCAAACCGCAATTTTTGCAAGTTCCCTCAATTTTTGCAAATTCCTGCAATTTCATCGCATAAAATTGCATAAATATCCCGCATATTCCATCGCATTTTTAAAGAAAACGGGTCGCATAATCAATCAATTTTTTCCCACAACAATCACAAAAAAACTCCACGTTTTTCTGGAAGGACTGAATACTAGTATGGTAAATGTTAAATATAAATCGCAAATTTTTTCACACATTTTTGGAAATTACCACCACAAAAATCAGTCAATTTGATCGCAAAAATCACACAAAAAAATCGTGAAATCCTGGAGGGACTGCATATGGCTACATTGTCAAAGTGTATTTGTAGAAAATGCCTTTTCCACCTCTCACTTACTTACTTACTGGGGTTTGAGTGTTCAATGTCATTTGGGGTACACCTTGAGGGAGGGAAAGGGTTGTTCCGCAATCTCAAAATGCCATACGATGCCGTCAGCACTCATCAAATGCTATTTATTATGACTGACATAGAGCAGAAACCAAACCCAAACATGTCCATTAGCAAGCCCGACTGACAAACAGAGCAGAAGAAACGAGGCAGGTTGGCGGAAAGTTCGAACGACCCACAAAAACATACATATATGGAAGAAAAGCAGCAATTTGAAGACACACCAGGAGGCAATGGTGGATGAAGACAGGGAGTGATGGACAGATGTAGCAACAACACATCATTACAGAGGTGGAGCGAAGGGCGAGTAGCAAACATAAATCTGATGAAATGAACTGAAAATCAAAACTGACCCAGAAAAGTTGACGCACAGGCCAGGATCGCCAACATGGCGGCCGAGCTGATTCCCAGCAGCGAGGAGTTCGACGGGACAGGCGAACACACCGCTTGCCTCTCCCAGTCCGGCAACGATGGTTTATCCTTGTCTTCCGTTTGTTGTTTCCGTTCCTCTGCCCACATGCCCCCGTTTTGGCACGGACACACCGTAACGGTAATCGTTCCTGTGCTCCTGAGGTCTGACGCACCATCATGGAGCATTATGGGTATTTTTAGAGTTGGTAAAGAGGAAGAGCGAGGAAAAGCCTTCAGGGACGACAAAAGCACCAGACTCGCTGTGTGGTCTGGAAGCAAAAGAAATGGAACATAAACAAACATTAGTCATGTGACTCATTTTGTGGACTCAATTAATAGAATAATTTATAAAATAAATATAACATTATATAGACACACACTAATTATATTTGTTACAGACATTTTCCGTACACCAGATTTCTCAAATTTCTCCCTTTGTGTTCCACAGCAAAAATAACAGCATACAGGTTTAGAGGGAAATGAATGATGAATCATTTTTCATTCTGGGGTGCAAATTAAAAACCATCAGATTGAAGCGGAGAACAGGATAATGAAAGAACGGATTGCTGGAGCACAGAGAAGGGAGTTTGCTGTGTTCATCTGAGCAGAATGTGACAAAAGAGATAAATGGATGAGCGTAATGAAGGAGGATATATGTCTGGACAGAGACCGGGGGGGGGGGGGGAGATGAGGAACACTGACGGGGAAGAGAAGACGGATGGATGACAGGAGATATCTGGAGAGCGCACCTCCTCGCTCTCTAACGGAGAAGTTGAGGGCACTGCTGGATTCTGCGGGAATACTGAAGTGGATGGGAGAGTTGGAGCTGCTTTGGTCTTTGTCTATGGCTCGAATCACCTGCACCACCTGAAACGCAAATGGACAAAGACTCACACAATGATTTTCATTAATCAGTCAGGGAATTTTTGCAACTGAACAGCAAGAATTTGCTGAATTGGCTTTAAGTGTGCAAGGGCTTTAAGTGAGCAAGGGCTTTAAATGTGCAAGGGCTTTAAGTGTGCAAGGGCTTTAAGTGTGCAAGGGCTTTAAATGTGCAAGGGCTTTAAGTGTGCAAGGGCTTTAAATGTGCAAGGGCTTTAAGTGTGCAAGGGCTTTAAGTGAGCAAGGGCTTTAAGTGTGCAAGGGCTTTAAATGTGCAGGGGCTTTAAGTGTGCAAGGGCTTTAAGTGTGCAAGGGCTTTAAGTGTGCAAGGGCTTTAAGTGTGCAAGGGCTTTAAATGTGCAAGGGCTTTAAGTGTGCAAGGGCTTTAAATGTGCAAGGGCTTTAAGTGTGCAAGGGCTTTAAGTGAGCAAGGGCTTTAAGTGTGCAAGGGCTTTAAGTGAGCAAGGGCTTTAAGTGAGCAAGGGCTTTAAGTGTGCAAGGGCCTTAAGTGAGCAAGGGCTTCAAGTGAGCAAGGGCTTTAAGTGAGCAAGGGCTTTAAGTGTGCAAGGGCTTTAAGTGAGCAAGGGCCTTAAGTGAGCAAGGGCTTTAAGTGTGCAAGGGCTTTAAGTGTGCAAGGGCCTTAAGTGAGCAAGGGCCTTAAGTGAGCAAGGGCTTCAAGTGAGCAAGGGCTTTAAGTGAGCAAGGGCTTTAAGTGAGCAAGGGCTTTAAATGTGCAGGGGCTTTAAGTGAGCAAGGGCTTTAAGTGTGCAAGGGCTTTAAGTGTGCAAGGGCTTTAAGTGTGCAAGGGCTTTAAGTGTGCAAGGGCCTTAAGTGAGCAAGGGCCTTAAGTGAGCAAGGGCTTCAAGTGAGCAAGGGCTTTAAGTGAGCAAGGGCTTTAAGTGAGCAAGGGCTTTAAGTGTGCAAGGGCCTTAAGTGAGCAAGGGCTTCAAGTGAGCAAGGGCTTTAAGTGAGCAAGGGCTTCAAGTGAGCAAGGGCTTTAAGTGTGCAAGGGCTTTAAGTGAGCAAGGGCTTTAAGTGAGCAAGGGCTTTAAGTGAGCAAGGGCTTTAAGTGAGAAGTGTGCAAGGGCTTTAAGTGTGCAAGGGCTTTAAGTGAGCAAGGGCTTTAAGTGTGCAAGGGCTTTAAGTGTGCAAGGGCTGTAAGTGTGCAAGGGCTTTAAGTGTGCAAGGGCTTTAAGTGTGCAAGGGCTTTAAGTGTGCAAGGGCTTTAAGTGTGCAAGGGCTTTAAGTGTGCAAGGGCTTTAAGTGTGCAAGGGATTTAAGTGAGCAAGGGCTTTAAGTGTGCAAGGGCTTTAAGTGAGCAAGGGCTTTAAGTGAGCAAGGGCTTTAAGTGAGCAAGGGCTTTAAGTGTGCAAGGGCTTTAAGTGAGCAAGGGCTTTAAGTGTGCAAGGGCTTTAAGTGAGCAAGGGCTTTAAGTGTGCAAGGGCCTTAAGTGAGCAAGGGCTTCAAGTGAGCAAGGGCTTTAAGTGTGCAAGGGCTTTAAGTGAGCAAGGGCTTTAAGTGTGCAAGGGCTTTAAGTGAGCAAGGGCTTTAAGTGAGCAAGGGCTTTAAGTGTGCAAGGGCCTTAAGTGAGCAAGGGCTTCAAGTGAGCAAGGGCTTTAAGTGAGCAAGGGCTTTAAGTGTGCAAGGGCTTTAAGTGAGCAAGGGCCTTAAGTGAGCAAGGGCTTTAAGTGTGCAAGGGCTTTAAGTGTGCAAGGGCTTTAAGTGAGCAAGGGCCTTAAGTGAGCAAGGGCTTTAAGTGAGCAAGGGCTTTAAGTGTGCAAGGGCCTTAAGTGTGCAAGGGCTTTAAGTGAGCAAGGGCCTTAAGTGTGCAAGGGCTTTAAGTGTGCAAGGGCTTTAAGTGTGCAAGGGCTTTAAGTGAGCAAGGGCTTTAAGTGTGCAAGGGCTTTAAGTGTGCAAGGGCTTTAAATGTGCAAGGGCTTTAAGTGTGCAAGGGCCTTAAGTGTGCAAGGGCTTTAAGTGAGCAAGGGCCTTAAGTGTGCAAGGGCTTTAAGTGTGCAAGGGCTTTAAGTGTGCAAGGGCTTTAAGTGAGCAAGGGCTTTAAGTGTGCAAGGGCTTTAAGTGTGCAAGGGCTTTAAATGTGCAAGGGCTTTAAGTGTGCAAGGGCTTTAAATGTGCAAGGGCTTTAAGTGTGCAAGGGCTTTAAGTGAGCAAGGGCTTTAAGTGTGCAAGGGCTTTAAGTGTGCAAGGGCTTTAAGTGTGCAAGGGCTTTAAGTGAGCAAGGGCTTTAAGTGTGCAAGGGCTTTAAGTGTGCAGGGGCTTTAAGTGAGCAAGGGCTTTAAGTGTGCAAGGGCTTTAAGTGTGCAAGGGCTTTAAGTGTGCAAGGGCCTTAAGTGAGCAAGGGCTTCAAGTGAGCAAGGGCTTTAAGTGAGCAAGGGCTTTAAGTGAGCAAGGGCTTTAAGTGTGCAAGGGCCTTAAGTGAGCAAGGGCTTCAAGTGAGCAAGGGCTTTAAGTGAGCAAGGGCTTTAAGTGAGCAAGGGCTTCAAGTGTGCAAGGGCTTTAAGTGAGCAAGGGCTTTAAGTGTGCAAGGGCTTTAAGTGAGCAAGGGCTTTAAGTGTGCAAGGGCTTTAAGTGAGCAAGGGCTTTAAGTGTGCAAGGGCTTTAAGTGAGCAAGGGCTTTAAGTGTGCAAGGGCTTTAAGTGAGCAAGGGCTTTAAGTGTGCAAGGGCCTGAAGTGTGCAAGGGCCTTAAGTGTGCAAGGGCCTTAAGTGTGCAAGGGCTTTAAGTGTGCAAGGGCTTTAAGTGAGCAAGGGCTTTAAGTGAGCAAGGGCTTTAAGTGAGCAAGGGCTTTAAGTGTGCAAGGGCTTTAAGTGAGCAAGGGCTTTAAGTGTGCAAGGGCTTTAAGTGAGCAAGGGCTTTAAGTGAGCAAGGGCTTTAAGTGTGCAAGGGCTTTAAGTGTGCAAGGGCTGTAAGTGTGCAAGGGCTTTAAGTGTGCAAGGGCTTTAAGTGTGCAAGGGCTTTAAGTGAGCAAGGGCTTTAAGTGTGCAAGGGCTTTAAGTGTGCAAGGGCTGTAAGTGTGCAAGGGCTTTAAGTGTGCAAGGGCTTTAAGTGTGCAAGGGCTTTAAGTGTGCAAGGGCTTTAAGTGTGCAAGGGCTTTAAGTGTGCAAGGGCTTTAAGTGTGCAAGGGATTTAAGTGAGCAAGGGCTTTAAGTGTGCAAGGGCTTTAAGTGAGCAAGGGCTTTAAGTGAGCAAGGGCTTTAAGTGTGCAAGGGCTTTAAGTGAGCAAGGGCTTTAAGTGTGCAAGGGCTTTAAGTGAGCAAGGGCTTTAAGTGTGCAAGGGCCTTAAGTGAGCAAGGGCTTCAAGTGAGCAAGGGCTTTAAGTGTGCAAGGGCTTTAAGTGAGCAAGGGCTTTAAGTGTGCAAGGGCTTTAAGTGAGCAAGGGCTTTAAGTGTGCAAGGGCCTTAAGTGAGCAAGGGCTTCAAGTGAGCAAGGGCTTTAAGTGAGCAAGGGCTTTAAGTGTGCAAGGGCTTTAAGTGAGCAAGGGCTTTAAGTGAGCAAGGGCTTTAAGTGAGCAAGGGCTTTAAGTGTGCAAGGGCTTTAAGTGTGCAAGGGCTTTAAGTGAGCAAGGGCTTTAAGTGAGCAAGGGCTTTAAGTGTGCAAGGGCTTTAAGTGTGCAAGGGCTTTAAGTGAGCAAGGGCTTTAAGTGTGCAAGGGCCTTAAGTGTGCAAGGGCCTTAAGTGAGCAAGGGGTTTAAGTGTGCAAGGGCCTTAAGTGTGCAAGGGCCTTAAGTGAGCAAGGGGTTTAAGTGTGCAAGGGCTTTAAGTGAGCAAGGGGTTTAAGTGTGCAAGGGCCTTAAGTGTGCAAGGGCCTTAAGTGAGCAAGGGCTTTAAGTGAGCAAGGGCTTTAAGTGTGCAAGGGCTTTAAGTGTGCAAGGGCTTTAAGTGTGCAAGGGCTTTAAGTGAGCAAGGGCTTTAAGTGTGCAAGGGCTTTAAGTGTGCAAGGGCTTTAAGTGTGCAAGGGCTTTAAGTGTGCAAGGGCCTTAAGTGAGCAAGGGCTTCAAGTGAGCAAGGGCTTTAAGTGAGCAAGGGCTTTAAGTGTGCAAGGGCTTTAAGTGAGCAAGGGCTTTAAGTGAGCAAGGGCTTTAAGTGAGCAAGGGCTTTAAGTGTGCAAGGGCTTTAAGTGTGCAAGGGCTTTAAGTGAGCAAGGGCTTTAAGTGAGCAAGGGCTTTAAGTGTGCAAGGGCTTTAAGTGTGCAAGGGCTTTAAGTGAGCAAGGGCTTTAAGTGTGCAAGGGCCTTAAGTGTGCAAGGGCCTTAAGTGAGCAAGGGGTTTAAGTGTGCAAGGGCCTTAAGTGTGCAAGGGCCTTAAGTGAGCAAGGGGTTTAAGTGTGCAAGGGCTTTAAGTGAGCAAGGGGTTTAAGTGTGCAAGGGCCTTAAGTGTGCAAGGGCCTTAAGTGAGCAAGGGCTTTAAGTGAGCAAGGGCTTTAAGTGTGCAAGGGCTTTAAGTGTGCAAGGGCTTTAAGTGTGCAAGGGCTTTAAGTGAGCAAGGGCTTTAAGTGTGCAAGGGCTTTAAGTGTGCAAGGGCTTTAAGTGTGCAAGGGCTTTAAGTGAGCAAGGGCCTTAAGTGAGCAAGGGCTTTAAGTGAGCAAGGGCTTTAAGTGTGCAAGGGCCTTAAGTGTGCAAGGGCTTTAAGTGAGCAAGGGCCTTAAGTGAGCAAGGGCTTTAAGTGTGCAAGGGCTTTAAGTGTGCAAGGGCTTTAAGTGTGCAAGGGCTTTAAGTGTGCAAGGGCTTTAAGTGTGCAAGGGCCTTAAGTGAGCAAGGGGTTTAAGTGTGCAAGGGCCTTAAGTGTGCAAGGGCCTTAAGTGAGCAAGGGGTTTAAGTGTGCAAGGGCTTTAAGTGAGCAAGGGGTTTAAGTGTGCAAGGGCCTTAAGTGTGCAAGGGCCTTAAGTGAGCAAGGGCTTTAAGTGAGCAAGGGCTTTAAGTGTGCAAGGGCTTTAAGTGTGCAAGGGCTTTAAGTGAGCAAGGGCCTTAAGTGAGCAAGGGCTTTAAGTGTGCAAGGGCTTTAAGTGTGCAAGGGCTTTAAGTGTGCAAGGGCTTTAAGTGAGCAAGGGCCTTAAGTGAGCAAGGGCTTTAAGTGAGCAAGGGCTTTAAGTGTGCAAGGGCCTTAAGTGTGCAAGGGCTTTAAGTGAGCAAGGGCCTTAAGTGAGCAAGGGCTTTAAGTGTGCAAGGGCTTTAAGTGTGCAAGGGCTTTAAGTGAGCAAGGGCTTTAAGTGTGCAAGGGCTTTAAGTGAGCAAGGGCTTTAAGTGTGCAAGGGCTTTAAGTGAGCAAGGGCTTTAAGTGTGCAAGGGCTTTAAGTGTGCAAGGGCTTTAAGTGTGCAAGGGCTTTAAGTGAGCAAGGGCTTTAAGTGTGCAAGGGCTTTAAGTGAGCAAGGGCTTTAAGTGTGCAAGGGCTTTAAGTGTGCAAGGGCTTTAAGTGAGCAAGGGCTTTAAGTGAGCAAGGGCTTTAAGTGTGCAAGGGCTTTAAGTGTGCAAGGGCCTTAAGTGTGCGCTTCTTGACAAGAATAATCTTTCAAAGTGGACTGTATAATCTCTTCGTAGCAGTCTTCATCGGGTCACTGACCTGTCCAGCAGCGCTGGAGTCACACACGGCAGTGTTGTATTGTCGGTCCAGCTCGGGGGCGTTGTCATTGATGTCCAGTGTCTCTATGGCAACCGCTACCCTGGTAACTTGGTTGGGGCTGTCTAAGAAAGAGAAGAGAAGAGGATGATGGGAAATTCTGAGAAGAACAATACAAAAAAAAAGCAAGGAAGTTAGAAATCAAAAGCTTTTAAGCCCCAAGTAGGTCAGCTAAATCTTACTGACCATGAAAACAGAAGCTAACTCCAATCTGTCTGGTTTACTGTTCTCCATACGCTCTGTGCTCTTTTGGGGCATAACGTTACATCACGACCAGAAGTGGCCCGAACGTCATCTGATGTTCAGAATATGACATTATATAAAGACATAACAGAGTCTAATATGAAAGTAATTACTGAATTTGAGCTGAACAAATCCACTCAATTCTCAGAGTGACTTCTGAGAATGCAAGATAGTGTTTTAGAGGGCCGACGGGGAGCACAAATGGGCGACCTTGAGCTTGTGTGGACCAGACTATAAAGCAATTTGAGTTATCATTCTAACTCTTCCCTTTTTGTTTGCGTGCGTCTCAGCCATGAGCTTTCGTGTTCACAGCCGCGGCAGAAGTAATAGCTTTCCTGTGGCCCGATTTCACACGGCTACCTGTGTGAAATTATCAAGCGCTCAGAATTGATGCAATGTCCCTTTAAGAGTGAAGGCGAGGAGCTCTGGTACCTCTCTGTGTGGCGATGACAGTAATGTTATGCCATTGCTCCTGTTCCCGATCTAATTCCACGGCCGTGGTGATGAGACCATTGTCAGAGGCGATCCGGAACAGCGCCTCGGGGTCTGACTCGGGATCAATTGAGTACCTGACAAGAAATGGACGGGAATAAAAGAAGGAAGGCAGACAGATTAGAAGATATAAAGGAGCCAGTGCATCAATAACAGGGTTTAGCAAGTGAAAAGGAGCAGGTTAAGTGAAAACAGCCCACATAGATCCTGTGAAAGACGGAAACATGATGCAATATTTATAACTAATAATGCATGTGCTGTATGAGCAAAACTCACGAAAACCTGCCAAGATTTGAACATGCCCAGGTGATGTTTCATTTTCAACTCAAAATCTACAGGAAGAAAACTATACAAACTCGTTCTCATTACAGAAATGCAAAACAGAAACCCACATCATGCATCTGTGGGCACTTTTGTCCTTGTGGACTTGTAGAAAATAAACACTTTTGCACTCCCACTACTTTTTTATTTCTCTGTGGACAGTGCATATACATATGCATCACCGGAGAATTGTCACATTTTATTTTAGACATCATTTTTCAGAGCCAAGAAATGTCATTTCCATCACATCTCAATACATTTTTTTTTTGGAATAAGAAACTCCTTTATTTTAATAAGGCTAATAACATTTTATACTTAAATAAACCCAATTAAATCATACAATTGAGTCCAGACCATATTTAACATAAATGGTTCATATGGCATTATATTTGGTACAGTCATTTGTAAATATTTATATTTTCTCTTTTTTTTCTAAAAGTGATAGCATGTACGTAAATGACGAGAAGAAATCTAAAGCGCTTTATAACCTCCATATATTCCCCTCGGTTTAATACTGTAAACGTGGATTGATGTGGGATGATCACTAACAGCAAAGTACAGTCTGAGTGACGTTCAAAAGAGACTCGCGTAGTCGCTTTGGTAAAAACAAACTGTTTTGTGTAGTGAATGTGCAGCTTCAATTCAGTCGGTCGTGTTCGACAATCACTTTTACCATGAAAACATTCTGCCTGTTTGGTAAATTAATTTGTGGAAATTCTTTATTGTAGAAATCTGAAACAAAAACACAAATCTCAAACACAACCTGGAAATTACTCAAATCAATTTCAATACTTTTACAAATAGCGTTGAAACCTTGTAAATAATATTTTTTTTGTAATTTTTTTTTGATAATTACAGCTTAATTGAAAATAATTAGGGCTGTCAAACGATTAATCGCATCCAAAATAAAAGTTTGTGTTTACATAATATATGTGGGTGCACTGTCTGTGTATATTATGTATATGCACATTATTTGATATATAACACACACATGCTTGTATATATTTAAGAAATATTTTCATGTATATACTGTATATAGATTTATATATAATTTATATTATATATAAATATAAATATTTATATAAATAATATTTTTTTCTTAAATATGAATGCATGTGTGTGTTTATATATATATATATATATATATATATATATAATTATACACAGTGTACCCACATATATTATGTAAACACAAACTTTTATTTTGGATGTGATTAATTACGATTAATCGTTTGACAGCCCTAAAAATAATACACAAAATTATTTTGCTTAAAAATTTTTATCTTTGTCACAAACTTTTTTGGTGACAAAAATAACGCATAGCAAGTTTTACGCATAGTAGTCATGAGTTATAATGAAATGGTTCTTATTTTAGAACTAGTTTTAAAAATACTAATTCATTTTTGTATAATTAATTTTCATATTTTGAGTATACATACATGCAAAACTAGCACAAATAAATGGTGAAAAGATTGCAAAATAGCTTTAATGTGGCCTTCATATAAAAATAAGAAAACATTTTAATCTTCTAATTTTAATATAAATACAAATGTCCATGGGACATAAAAGTATAATTGAAGAAACTCACTCATAAATACAAATACTTGTGTATGCTGTCCTTAATTTATGCTGATGAATTTTAATTTAAAAAAAAATTAAATAAAACTCTTTATTAAAATTAAAATCATGGAAAAGCAAAAACTCAAAAAGTTAAATTTATGGACACATAGTAATGAGAATATAGGGAAAATGTGCTTAATTGTCATGATATACAAAACAAAAGTCCTAATTTTCTTTATGCAAAATATTTGCTTTTTGTATTGATTTTGGGGTGAAATGTGACCCATGTGTTCTTGTGACATTCACCCATTTCCATGTATGACTACAGTAGATAAAAGCCAACCATACTGAGTAAAGAAGGTAAAAAGAGTGTGTTTACTTGATGTTGTTACTGAGGCCTGTATCCGGGTCCACGGCGGCCACTCTCCCCACCACACACGCCGGAGGACAGTTTTCCGACACATCGAGCCGGTACCGAGAGCGGGAGAACCGCGGCGGCTCGTCTGCGTTCAGAACCGTGATGCGCACCATAGCACGGTCCTTAAACGGACCTCGTCGGAGGAACCGCGAGTCCACGTTTGGGTTCTGCACCTCCACAGTGAAAGAGTAGGTGCTTCGCCTCTCATAGTCCACGGCCTGGTGTTGAAGATAAAAACACGCACTCATTTATTGAAACTCACATGCCATCATTCTTTATATTTTGGCTCCAGAAGGCGCACTAAAATATCTTTTCATTTCAGTGAGATGTTGAAACTCCCACATATACTTCTTTTTCATTCCTGCACCCCTGTAGATTACCAAAAAAAAGAGCAATGTGTCTGAGTTTCAGCATTTCAGAACTTAAACGACTGCAGGGCTTGTTCTGCTGGTATTAAGATGGAAGGAAGTCATGGATGTGCTTATATTATTAACATCCAGAACTGCTTCAGAACTGTATTCGGGGTTATGGATGCACTTGTGATGCTGGACACGACGAGATTGGAGAACCGTGGGAGTCCACCATTTAAGGCTCAGAAGATGCAAGCAATGTGAATTAATTAGACACATATTAAAAGCCTGTCGAGAAAGTAAATGGGGTCTATTTTGATGTCATGTAGACTTTAAAGGAGGCGTCAAGTAAACCGGGAGTGACATGAGCACGTATGAGCAACCATATTTACATAACATAAAGAGAATTTAAAGGTGCAGGAGCGATGGCTACCGAAGCTCAATTTCATGCGTTGTTGCATTCTGAAACGTAAGCATGAAAAGCCCTGGCTAAGAGTTTACATCTGCATTTACATATTCTGTGTAGTTTCTGGCCTAAACAATCAAAGAGAAAGTGGAAAATAGTTAGATAAAATACATAAAAAGACAGATAGATGGACACACACACACACACAGACCTGGCTGCTGAAGGAAGAGTATCTGTGCCCTCATTGCACAGAGAATCACAGTGGAAACAGAGCTCCACTTTTTGACATCCTGCCCTAATTATCCAAACATTAGGGACACTTTCTATCACCTTTTCACATCCCTCCAGAAACACTTCCAGCATCAGAAATCAAATATGGACAAACTCCCACTCCTGAGAGGAGAAAGCCCAGCGAGCTCAAAGGCCCAGGCCGTCCAGGCCGTCAGGTGTGTGTGAGGTCGAAACAGCCTCCGGCAGGACACAGCTGCCAACTACGCCTACAGACACTGATATAAATATTAGAAGATTAAACTTTTTAATTGCTATGTTTATTTTCATGTAATTAAAAAAATATATATAAAGATTTCTTTACACCATGAAAAAAAATTACCATTAAAATCAGCATTAAAGTAATTTGAATCTTATTTGAATCTAATCTAGATAGATAGATAGATAGATAGATAGATAGATAGATAGATAGATAGATAGATAGATAGATAGATAGATAGATAGATAGATAGATAGATAGATAGATGGATAGATACTGTGGATGGATGGATGGGTGGATAGACAGATAGACAGACAGATAGTTAGATAGATAGACAGACAGACAGACAGACAGATAGATAGACAGATAGAAAGACAGATAGACAGACAGATAGACGGACGGATAGATAGATAGATAGAGAAACAGACAAACAGAGACAGACAGAGAGACAGACAGACAGACAGACAGACAGACAGACAGACAGACAGACAGACAGATAGATAGATAGATAGATAGATAGATAGATAGATAGATAGATAGATAGATAGATAGATAGATAGATAGATAGATAGATAGATAGATAGACGGACGGACGGATAGATAGATCAACAGACAGACAGACAGACAGACAGACAGACAGATAGATAGATAGATAGATAGATAGATAGATAGATAGATAGATAGATAGATAGATAGATAGATAGACGGACGGACGGATAGATAGATCAACAGACAGACGGACGGACGGACGGACGGACGGACGGACGGACGGACGGACGGACAGACAGACAGACAGACAGACAGATAGATAGATGGATGGATGGATGGATGGATGGATAGATAGATGGATAGATAGATGGATAGATAGATGGATAGATAGATAGATAGATAGATAGATAGATAGATAGATAGATAGATAGATAGATAGATAGATAGATAGATAGATAGATAGATAGATAGATAGATAGATAGATAGATAGATAGATAGATAGATAGATAGATAGATCACTTTCCTCTGAATTTCCAGACAAAATAACTTTATCACATACTGTTACTGTGAAATAAATTCCTTGTGTCGTGATACAAAATTTGGGTCACAACACCCACTCGTAACTAAGAGTAAAAGTGGACTTCATGGGAAAAATGTAGAATATAGTGTGTGGTGATACACTGAAAGACTGTAGTGATGTCACTGTACTGGAGCAGTGGGCATGAGGAGTGCTGAGAGCCACTAACACACACACACAACAAGCTCTGTCACTTGAACTACAGCCGTGTGTTAATCAACATCTCCACTCGCTTCCTCTCCCTTGTTACTCAGCTGCATTAGTCTCCCTTCACTCTTCCTCTCTATCTAATTTGCTTTTCGTATCCCCCTCCCTCTCTCCCTCTCTCCCTCTCTGATTCATCTTGTTCCTCACAACCTGCTCTTTCCTGTTTTTCTTCTTATCTGCTCCTCTCCTCGATCTGTTTGTTCAGGCTGTGTCTTTAACTAGCACATATACCTGTCATTAAAGTATTGAGTGGAGGTGCAGACGGGTAAGGATCACTCACTCATTCACTCACACACACACACACACACGTCTTTATAAGCACTTATCAGGGCAGAAAATAGCTCTCTTTTCATTATCCAGTTTTCTTATTTTGATTCGGCTAAAAAAAGGTGGAATCTCTTCACTTTTCAATTAGTTACGTGTGACTTGGCAGCACACACAGTCCTTTTATGTGAAACGCACATTCTCAATCCTTGCAAAGTTTGTATTTAAATAAACGGCTGCCTGTGTGTGCTGTGATGAGGTCTCTCACGGGGCCGCAGGTTACATTCTCTTTCCGCCGGCACTAATATGCATGTTCGCTGGCACACATTTGTGGTGCAGATTATCCTCATTTACATTTGAACTCCGATTCAATTGAACTCATTCTGCCGTACCTTCTTTCTTTGCCCTCTCACTAAAATAAATACAACAAAAACACAATTAAACTTTTTCATTTTCTGAAGAAACTACAAAGCCAGTGCCCAAAAAAGTCATTACCACAATGCTGAGGTGTTGTGGGTGGTTTCCTGGGTGTTGCTATGCAGTTGATCTGAGTGTTTTTTCATTTGTTGCTATGTGGTTGCTAGGATGTTGCTATGCAGTTGCTAAGATATTCTTAGGGTTCACAGCACACTTCTAGTGCACTGAATGGTTGCTATGTGGTAGCTAGGGTGTTCCCGGTGGTTGCCAGGGTGTCGCTATGCAGTTGCTAAGATGTTCTGAGTGGTGGTTAAGGTTTCAGCACATTTTTAGCTCACCAAATGGTTGCTAGAATGTTGCTATGTGGTTTCTAGGGTGTTCTGAGAGTTTTTGTTTAATGTACTGCTATCCAGTTGCTAAGTTGATTCGTTGTTATGGTTGTTACGGTTTTCAGCTGATTGCTATGTGGTAGCTAAGGTGTTATGGGCAGCTGTCATGGTGTTGCTATGTGGCTGCTAAGTTGTTCAGCATGGATTTAGAAGATTGCTATGCTAGGGTGTTTTGAGCATTTTTAACACATTGCTGTATGGTTGCTGGTGTTTTCTAGATGGTTTAGACTAAAGTTTTACTAAGCTGTTGCTAGGGTGTTCTCAGTGTTTGTTTTTTTTTAAATGTTTTGCTATTTGGTAGCTAGGGTGTTCTGGGTGGTTTCCAGGGTGTTACTATACATAACCGAGACCTTTCCAGCTCTTTTTTGGTGCGCTAAATGCCTGCTAGAATGTTCCTATGTGGTAGCTAGGGTGTGCTGGGCGGTTGCTAAGGTGTTGCTATACAACTGCTAAGTTGTTCTGCATGGATTTAAAACATTGCCATGCTAGAGTGTTCTGAGCATTTTAGCGCGTTGCCGTGTGGTTGCTAGGGTTTTCCAGTTTAATGATTTATTTATTTGCATTTTTACATTGCTATGGTGTGTTTTTAGTGTGCTGCTATGCAGTTGCATAGGTGTTCTGGTTGGATTAACATATTGCTAATAAAAGCTAATTCAAAATATTAATAAATACTATAGCATATAAAATAAAAAATAATACTAAAATAATACTGGTTGCTATGCAGTTGCTAGGGAGTAGTTTCCCACCCCAATATGCCTTTTCTAGCACTGCAGATTTACCACACTCAGCCGTTGGCACTGACTATTTGCACTGTCATTTTGCAAGTAATGAAATCGACTCCATTTGTCCAGAAAGTTAATGTAATCCATATCAGGTGCAGCTACATTGATTGCCATAGTAATGTAAGCATTAGTATGATGCCAAAAGACGTAAGAGAATGCCTGTGGAGAAAAAGAGGACACAAAATGGGATTTATATGCATATTTATACATATGATGTGTCCGAACCCACTCACTCATTTACTATTCATGTGGTTTTCACTGTTAAGACTACAAACTAATAACAGTTTTGAGTCAGATACACCATAAAATTGGATTTGGGAATGCATGGAAGAAAACAATATTACTGTAGGTATTTCTGTTTCACCACTCCCACCTTGTTTAACAAGATCACTGCCTCTTGGTTCAATCCAGTTATGTTGAAAGTGTCCCCTGCCTCGCCGTCCACGATCGTAAAGTCCACCCGTGCATTTTCACCCAGGTCTGCATCTGTTGCCGAGAGACGACCGATCTCCACCCCGGCGACGGCCAACTCAGACACCGAAAACGACCACATACCTAAAGGAGACAGAGATCGAGAGGGTGAAGTAAACAATCAGGCAAAACATGCCGATAACCTAAAATTACAACATCATCATTAATCTCATTAGATACGTAAGGCAACCCCCTAAAGCATCCAACAGCTTTTCAAATCAATTTAACCTCGAAACTAGACTTCCATAAAAAGACACTGCAAAGGAGGCCATGTCTTGCCTTTTGTTCACGTAGACATTTTTGTCTGCAGTTTAATAACTGGCTCTACAGTCTTTGTATGCGGAGGCTATATCATGGGCCAAAAATAAAAGTAGAAAAAACCTGCCTGAGTCTGTTTAAACCTAATTAGAGACAGCAAATAACACAGGCAATCTACTGCATTCCATAACAGAATGAAAAGTGTTTCTCATCTCACACTAGAGACACACATCATATCTTATACCATGATCAATCTCGGTAATAAAAACAAATGTGTTGCCAAAGGGTGCTGAGTTAACTTTTATTTGGATATTAGTGTGTTTTGGGTGGTTGCTTACTGGATCAAGTCAAAAAAAAAAAAGTGATATTCTGGTCCTAAAATATGGCTTGGGTGCCGCTACAATGCACGTCTGAATTTTTCCATCCGTTTTTATCATCCACAAGGTACAAGTCATATGACTGACTGCTTACAAAAGTAACAGTGCTCCTCTCCTCAACAAGACATACATTTCCCCATAGTATAGCGCAAAAATATATGAGTTATGCTCCTTACATTTTGTTTACTTAGTTCTTTAATTAATTATGATTGGTTTACTTAGTTACCCTAATTTTCAAATATGAGTTACAATAACTGTGATGCAAGTGCCATTAAGAAAAGATAGATAGACAGACAGACAGACAGAAAGGTGATAGATATATAAATAGATCGAATGATAGACAGAGACAGACAGACAAAAAAGCCAATAGAGCCAATAAATAGATAGACAGACAGACAGACAGACAGACAGACAGACAGACAGACAGACAAAAAGGCTGATAGATAGATAGGTAGATAGGTAGATGGATGGATGGATGGATGGATGGATGGATGGATGGACGGATGGACGGGTGGATGGATGAATGAACAGACAGATGGATGGATGGATGGATGGATGGATGAATGAACAGACAGATGGACGGATGGATGGATGGATGAATGAAAGGACAGATGGATGGGTGGATGGATGGATGAATGAAAGGACGGATGGATGGATGGATGGATGGACGGTTGGGTGGATGGATGGATGGATGGATGAATGAAAGGATGGGTGGATGGATGGATGGATGGATGAATGAACGGATGGGTGGATGGATGGATGGATGAATGAATGGGTGGATGGATGGATGGATGGATGAATGAAAGGATGGGTGGATGGATGGATGGATGGATGAATGAACGGATGGGTGTATGGATGGATGGATGGATGGATGGATGAACGGATGGGTGGATGGATGGAGGGATGGATGGATGAATGAACGGATGGGTGGATGGATGGATGGATGGATGGATGGATGAATGAACGGATGGGTGGATGGATGGATGAATGAACGGACGGATGGGTGGATGGATGAATGAATGGATGGGTGGATGGATGGATGGGTGGATGAACGGATGGGTGGATGGATGGATGGATGGATGAATGAACGGATGGGTGGATGGATGGATGGGTGGATGAACGGATGGGTGGATGGATGGATGGATGGATGTATGAACGGATGGGTGGATGGATGGATGAATGAACGGACGGATGGGTGGATGGATGAATGAACGGATGGGTGGATGGATGGATGGGTGGATGAACGGATGGGTGGATGGATGGATGGATGGATGAATGAACGGATGGGTGGATGGATGGATGGGTGGATGAACGGATGGGTGGATGGATGGATGGATGGATGTATGAACGGATGGGTGGATGGATGGATGAATGAACGGATGGGTGGATGGATGGATGGATGGATGAACGGATGGGTGGATGGATGGATGAACGGATGGATGGATGTACGAATGGATGGATGGATGGATGTACGAATGGATGTACGGATGTACGGATGGATGGATGGATGGATATAGACCATTAAAGGGGATTTACAAAACCTCATAAACAGAAGGCTTGAGGAAGATCACTCAGGGACTGCAACACAAACACTGAAATTATTCCACAAATTCCGAACATGCTTTTAGAAAGAGAATTTCAAAGAGACAGGATGAACAAGGTCCAAGAAGAGAGTGTGATAGAAATATAAAGCGGGACACTGATGATTCCTTGCTTCTTTTAAGAGCCAAATTTGCTCCAGAACAGAAAATGAATCATGCAAACAACAAAGGCTGAGACAGTGTGATTCACCAGAGGCAGTTTGTGCCAGCTAATAACTCCTAACATTCATTAAAGCTGAGTGCAGCCAAGAGAAGATGATCACAGAAACACACTGTGGGAATACAATATGGCTTCTTTGCACAGTGTATTATCACTGTGTATTATTCATAGGAGGAGAAAGGGATGAGGAGAGATTAGGGGAGAGATAGAAAGAACAAAAGAGGGAAAGGCAGTAGGAGAGCCGGGAAACCAACGGCAAAGCAAAATACAGGCAGAAAGAGTGTGTTCATGTAGGAGGGAGAGGGAGGAAGATGTATTGTTGGTCTCCGAGCTGTATCTTTCAGCTGTGATTTTACTGCGTACTGATGCAGAAAGCTCTGAACTTTAAATGAAATATTAAACGTGTTGATTTTGAAGAGAGAATCCGTAGGGAAGGCGGATTGAACATCCACAGAAAGACCCAAGCCCTCTGAAAGAAACATAACACAGATTATCATTATCTCTGGCACGCTGATAATAGTCAAGAGCATCATCAGCACCGTAATCCACTTTATAATTATGATATGCACTATATACCGTAATCGTTTCTCAGAGGGCCAACAACAGTCAATCTTTGTAGCGTTCGCCATTAAGAGTTTGAAATATATATCACTAATCATAAGCTATTATACTGTTTGAGGATACGTATATCCCTAGTCCCAAGGATGAGTTTTCATTATTTAATATTACACAATATTACTGTCTTTAATGTACTGTATTTTTGATCAAATAAATGCAGGCGGGCAGAAGACATTAAAAACTCTTAGACGGTGTTGTTTACAGTGTTTAAATAAAACGGTAAAATCCTGGATAAATCCTTTATCTGGTTAAAGGAGTAGTTCACTTTTCAAAAAACTTTTGCTGATAATTTACTCGCCCCCATGTCATCCAAGATGTCCATGTCTTTCTTTCTGCAGTCGAAAAGAAATTAAGGTTTTTGATGAAGGTTTTTGAAAACGAACAAATCTTTTTCAACAAAATGACTCGGGAAAAGATTCGTTCATTTTAATGAACGAGTTCGAACAGGAGAGTCACGAACGTGCATCACAGAACAGAGCAAGGCGACCATTTGAGCTTATAAAACTTCAACTTTGTTATTTATTTTTTAAATGAGCGATCGTTTCGCTTGATAAGACCCTTATTCATCATCTGGAATCGTTTAAACCCCTCTGAACAGTTTGCAGTTTGCACTGAAACGGTCTTTTGGACCTTAAACCGTTTGGACCCCATTGAAGTCCATTATATGGAGAAAAATCTTGGAATGTTTTCATCAAAAACCTTAATTTCTTTTCAACTGAAGAAAGAAAGACATGGACATCTTGGATGACGTGGGGGTGAGTAAATTATCAGCGAAAGTTTTTTTTAAAAGAGAACAACTCCTTTAAGCCTAATTTCAGTGATAGCACATTATGTACATGTTAAAACGTTTTTAAAGTCTCTTCTGTTCACCATAAAATCAAAAATCTGTAAAACCGGTAATATTTTAAAGTACAACAATTTAAAACAACTGTTCTCTATGTGAATATATTGCTAAATATCTTCAAAATCACATGATCCTCCAGAATTCATTATAATATGATGATTTATCATGACAAAGACACTGACAGGTTATGATCTATTGGTTTATGTCAAGGTGTCATAACAAAGACATCTCAAACAATGTCACATTTGCATTAAAAATGTCATAACTGAGCGAATGACACTAAATGACAGTTGTCACAAACATGCATAAAACATATGTCATGTCAAGATTATGAAGGTGTCATGTTAGTCTTATGCACACCCCTTCAAGTAAAGTGGTACCAAAAGTAATTTGAAAGGCAGCAAAAATAAATGATGAAGGTATGGTCAAGTTTCCAAAGCGATCTTTTTCATGTTAAAAAACAAACATTGAAATCTTTTTTTTTTTTTTAATCAATCCCTGAGACATTAAAGTGCCCGAAGCGGAAGAAACACCCACATATGACAAGTTTAAAGATTAAAGGGCAAACTCTGAGTCAGCAGTGCTATCAGAGGTGTTTTTCCAGAAGAGGCAGAAACAGAGCATTTTAAACACAAAAATCTGCTAAAAGTGGCTTTTGTCAAGTGTAGCAACACTAGTCTAAAAGCTAACAATAAAAAACAGAAAGCTATTCTAAGTTCTCGGGGTCAACGTCTTTGTTGTCGTAAACAATTTGGTATAAAAAAATCAGACTAACGAGGTGGAAAACAAGCAAGCGGGAAATCCCAACAAACACAAACATTTTCTGTACACTTCAGAAAGTTTAGACAAACCCAAAAAAAGTACGCTGGGAATCACTCAAGGGAAAAACAGGTTTGTTGGCATCTGTATTTTTGAACAGGGAAGCATCAGGTGTGGTTTACATGCATTTGACTGAAATATTTACACTTTTAGAAGCATAACCGTTCTATGATTTGATTAAAAAACCTTTAATATCGCTAGAATCTTTCCATTCCAAAAAAAGGTTCTTTATAATGGAAAAAAATCTTATATCACCATACGAGTAATTTTATTTCACGATAACAATATATATATATCACAATAAACTGTAGGTTTATTTTTTTTTTAAATAAGGTTTTTATGATATAAAAATGTTTGATTCCATTGATATTTCATCATTCTTGTCACCATTTTCAATATCACAAAAACTAATACTAGCCTAAGAAAAAGCCCTCTCAAGCTTCCTGAAAGTAAACAGTGATAAAGAAAACAGACACAAATGAAACCTGAAAAACTTCAAGCAATAGAAATAAGTAATGCAATTGTTTTAACCCCTGTATGGTGTTCGGGTCTGTTGGACCCGTTTTCATTTTTTATCAAAATATTTATCAATTATATTTATTATAGATAAGACTTATTATAGTAAGTTTGTTTTTAAATATTTATATTACGTAGTATCTTGGGACAGTGCAATATTCTTTTTGTTTAGCGTGGAGCAATCTTAAATGTAATCTTAAAGTAACAATTGTAGGGGTGGGGGGTTGCTTAACATGGGATTAAGATGCTCGTCATTGACGTTGAACGTATTTTTTAAGTCTTGATTTCTTAAAGTCCATTGTGTGTGCTGTGTAGCTTGTTAGCTGTTTTAATGTTTATCTTTTATGTTTGATTCAACGAGCTCTGCTACAAAAATTCCTATGCACCTGTATAGCTGTACCGGTACAAATGGCAAATAAAGCTTAACTTGAACTTGAACTTGAACTTGAAAAGAAAAATGACACGATTAATTATTTTTTCAAACTCAGACTCATTGGCCTCGGCTCATTTTATGGGAAGAATATATATCAGAACACATTTTCAATGAAAACACACTGTACACCCCCTACACATTTACATTACACACAGGATGTTTGGGACCCGAGGCTAATAAAAGTGTGGAAACTGTACAGTAGGTCCTGTGTACCTTTACTATTTCCTCCTCCTGTCAGTGTGTGTGTGTGTCTGTGTGTGTGTGTGTGTGTGTGTGTGAATTTGGTGTTTCTGCACCAGCCATTCCCACACAAGGTCACAACATTGCTGCAAAATTCAAGCACGGCCACATCTGCTCTCATGCCTCATTCGCGCTTCTACCGCGCAGGACACTTAGACGCGCGTAAACGTGTCTTTGCATTGACTTAACATTGAAATCACAGACGCTCAAGAGTGTGCGAGTAATCAGAAATCCTTTGCTTTAACCTCAATTGAGAGCAGAGATGTATAGTAACGAAGTAGAACTACTTAAGTACTAAAATGCTGTATCTGTACTCTACTAGAGTATTGTTTTTTTCTCATACTTCTACTTTTACTTCAGTAGATATTTTCGATGAATTGAATACTTTTACTTCGATATCTTTTTAATGTTCTGCTAGTTACTCGTTACAATTATAAAAATGTATGAATCATTCGTTGCAAGTTGGCTTTCATGCTGCCTAAATCACACACCAGTTTTATAGGGTAATGGTATTGATTGACGCACACATTGACAACTAATGCAGGGGTTGTCCTGCAATGGCCGCCAAAGCAAATTTGTATCCCGCCAAATTGCTAGTTCAAACTTTTGACTGCTTTCTTTAATAATTACATGAGACAATACTTGTACTTTTACTTTTAGTACTCAAGTAGTGAATTTTAAAATAAACTTGCAATACTTAAGTACAAAAAATGTTGAATACTTTAGTACTTCTACTTAAGTGTGGTGCTTAAAGAGCACTTCAACTTCTACTCAAGTCACTTTTTTGATAGAGCACTTGTACTTTTACTCAAGTCCGGGTTTCTAGTACTTTATACATCTCTGATTGAGTGTAACACCATATGTGTAACTTCGGCCATTCTCAGTCAAAGAAACAGATGATCCGATTGTCATGTCTATTCCTGCTTCAGTAATATGCTAAATATTAGGGCTGGGTATTGACACAAATTTCACAATTCGATTCGATTTCCATTCACAAGCTTGCAATTCGATTTCGATTCCGATTCGATCCAATTTTTATTATTTTGGATATCAGTTACAATAAAAGGCAAATTTTCTTAAGGAAATCAAATCTCTTAACTAATGCTGTAAACTATGGGAGTCTAGGTGTAGCCTATAGTCTTCATTAGCCTAATATGAAGGTAGCTATACAAACACTTAAATTACACTTTTATTTATTTTTATAATAAGAAGATTATATGAAATACAAACATTTAAATGGTGGCTGTCATAAAAACTTGCCAGATTTATTGAAATATGCACTAAATATTGAAAAACATTAAGATTATAATGTAATATGGTGTATATATTTAGCAAAATGCTGCTCTCTAGAGTTATTTTTTCTAGCTGACTAACGAGTTTATGTGGGTTTTCTGAGGTAAATATGACGATACATGACGATTACAAGCTGTTTAACTGACGTCTTTCCACGGTTGAAACGCTGATTGAGCAAATCAATGTGACATAATACGGATTTCGATAAGTTGTACTCTATCTTTTAACACACTTTCAGATGCTCATTCATGTTTATTTCGGTCTGTGACTAGTATTATTAAGCCGGAAGAGAGATCAGCGCTGCTGCTTCTCTTGAGCGCCGCCAGAGCGATCTCACGCCACAGCGACAAAACGCTATTTATGTTTTTGAATCTCTAAAGAAAATGGACGTAATTTGAAAATTGATACCTCGTTTCATATCAATAGTAACAAAGGACAAAGATTATTGCGATTTTTCGGATGCGCGCAGCCGCGATACAATGTCCCATTCATTCAAATGAAACAGGATGACTAATCGATTCTTGAGATTTAAGAATCAATATCGGTTCGTAAAAATGAGAATCAATTAATATCGAGAAATCGATATTTATTACCCAGCCCTACCGTCCTTTCGACACACAGCTCCACTGCCCAGCCGACCTGCAACCGTCTCGCAAGTGTTGATAGGCTATTACTCATGGGGTGTAACCAATCAGATAGTTGAATGGTGATTACAGAGAGGCTGCGGCCGCTATAGTAGAGCCAGCCAATCTAGCGCATTTTAAAATAAAACTGACTTTAGTCAAACCACAGAGTTTTGTGATCCGTCTCGCCACTAGTGTTTGTTATTTAGCCGTTCAAGCCAAATTATTTGGCAAAAAGCTCTCACGCTCTATGAGCAGCGGCTTCGCGTCATGCGTCTCTCAGACAATGCTGAGAAACAGTCTCTCAGAGAGCACACAGAGCAAATCTAACTGCGCTTCAATGGTTTAAATTCACTTGTTTTTAAACTGCAATACTTAAAAATACATGCAAATGATAAGCTTGTGACTGCGTAGCAGATTATTAGATTATAATATTCATTAGATGGGGCGGCAGTGGCTCAGTGGTTCATGTAGATTGTCTACAAACCGAAAGGTTGGTTCCACCTAACCAAGTGTCGAGGTGTCCATGAGCAAGACACCTAACCCAGACGAGCTGGATGGCGCCTCGCATGGCTGACACCGCCGTTGGTGTATGAATGAGTGTGTGAATGGGTGAATGTGAGGAAATATGTAAAGCGCTTTAGTGGCCATTAGGTCTATGAAAGCGCTATATAAATGCAGTCCATTTACCATAAAAAATGTTGTTCACACTAAGAAAAATAATGACTCTAGATGATTTAAGAAATGTTCACTGAAAGGTTCCTCAGTAGCCGCGTTTCCATTACCCTTCAAATTGCATTTGGAAATTGAAAATACGCCCAATGGGGAAACATCAATTTCGCAAAAAAAAAAAACTCCCATATATTGCAGAAAAGTTTTTCAACTCGCATGAGGTGGTTTTTCAGGCAATTCGAAAAAGGATTGAAGATGAAAATGATAGAAAAAATTGATAGAAGATGAAAAATGGTTCTTTATTAAACTCATGAAAGACAAAAGTATTACGGCAATACTGGATTCTAAACAACAAAGAAATGCCACAATTTATCAACACCTTGAAGCAGATATGAGTCATGAGAAACACCTCATATGTGCCAGTCCCAAGTATAAGGGCCTTTCCTTGCCGATAATGCTTAGATAACACACTTAGATTAAAAATAACGGCGAGTGCGGTACTCGCGACTGCGAGTGTACAGTACAGTGTCTTAAAGCTACAATACCTAAGATTTTATGCCGCTAGAGGGCGCTACATTCAAAACAACAACAACGGCTTTGCTTGATGACGCCGTGGAGGAACGCGGAATGATGGGAACTGTTGTTTCCAACTCCACCGTGGATAAATCAGTCAGACGGGAATTCGAAAATTAGTTGTCATGGATGAGGTAAAGTTCGATTTCTATAACTGTTGCGTTTAATGACATGCTTGTTTTTCATTAAACTGAAATAACCGCAAGAAAAGTCAGGTTTAAAAGTAAATTAGTTATCACAGATGTTAGGGGAGAGCCGGGACGGTTGAAACACTTTTCAGATAAACGTCGTTTTCTAAGATACAGCCAACAGTATTCGCGGTGAATATGACCTTACGATTTTTCACATCATATGCATAGACAACAAGACATTCTAACAATAATACTAATTGTTTTGCATGGTTTACGGACATGAAATTTGAATACAGAACACGGTGTTACTCACCTGTCAAGAAAAACACATGCAAGATCGGCGTCTCTTTCTAGTTCGAGTTTTTCACGAAGTTCTCTCCATTTAGGAAATGACACACCGATGTTGGGCTGGTTTTATTTCTCTTGTCCCAAATTCTTCTTGGGTGGTTTGGTTGACCCGTTCGTTGACGTTTGCGTTTATGAGAATTGTCTTTGTAGACAGAACCAGGTGCAATCGCTAAAGAATAATTGTGCTCCATTCCATAACAAATGCGTGAAACAAGCTGACGCTTGTTGCTTGATAGACGCTAACGCACAACTACAACTTCCGCATTTGTCCAGGACTACACGCAGTACGAGCGGATATGACGCGATTTACTGGCGACTCCCAGCTCACACGCCCCGTTTCCTTGGTTAAAATCTCAATTTTCTCGCGACTTAAACATTGTTTGAAACATTTGGAATATTGTAAGTTATCATCTCAACTGAATATATAACACTGGCCTTGTGATTTTGGGATATTTTAATGCAAAAATCTTTGAACCTAAAATGATTTTTGGAATGACTTGCATCTGAATTACATTTTAGTCGCATAACTTCGGTTAATGGAAATGCCGTCATTTCACAATCAACATTTCGAAAATATTCCCAAGTTTGGTAACACTTTATAATAGCTGCACGCTATTAATCATTAGTTAAGCATGAGTAAACAGTTAATTCATCATTCATAAAACATTACTAGACATTAATATGCAGTTTATAAATATAGCTATACATGCTTTTTTTCTTGATTTATAAGCATATCTATAATGCGTTTAATAATTGTATTTTCATACTTTGTTAATGATCAATTAATAATTTCTAAATGAAGTATAGCATTATTTACAAACCAGTTGTTTAAGAGGTGTCAGTCATTCATAAGATCACTTAGAAAGTGTAAGTAAATGTAGTAAATACAGGTAGTTATAAAGTATTTAGTAGTGGTCAGTTAACTATTTTTGTGAGCTAATCTAAAGTGAGGACTATTCATGCTTTGTAAAGCATTTATAAAGGCGATTTAAAGACTCGTCAATCATCTAAACAGTAAAATGTAACAAACACAACGCAGTGATACAGAACATACACTGTAAAAAATGATTTTTTTGGTTAAGTAAATACTAGTGAAAAAACCCAATGTAATTTACTTGAAAAAGTTAGTTCAGGCAAGAATTTAAAAAACTAAGTAAATTCCATATCAGTACTTATTTCAAGCGAGTATAAATGAAAGTGTAATATCAACTCAATAAAATTAAGTAAAAATTACTCAACTTTTCTGATACTGGGGTTCCCATCATGCACTGGACCTTGAATAATTAATGAGGTTAATTTTTCACTGGTTTCCAGCTGTATTTACACTGTTTTATCATTGATTTTTGTTTTCAGTATTAGTAAATTGCCATTTTGTGACATTTCGAGTAAATTTTTTGCTTAAAACGACACATTCAAACACAAAAACGATCCATCAAATGTTACCACCATTGTGTATTGTCTACCAAGTATTGAGGTGTTTGCATTCACATAAGGCTTAAAGTCTGACATGATGTATATATAAATTACTTAGATGATCTAAGTAAAGAACATACTATAAATGACTAATAAAATTCAAGATAATTGTTTTAGTGAAGTGTAATACAAAGGCAAAGGAACTCGGTATTAATCAACCTTTTACAAGCCGAGTTAAAATGACTTATTTTTTGTAAAGTTTACTTAATTCCACATTCCAAGTAAATTTAACTTAAAGATTTCTAATTAAAGCTACTGATAAATATGTTTAGGTTTTTACTTGGCAAATCTTTGTAAATTTACTAGCATTTTCTGAGTGAGATCGTTTAGCGAGGTTTTTTCAAGTAAATCCTACTCCAAATTTTTTACAGTGTAGAAATATTTAACAGCCTTTAAAAATGCTTTAATTACAAGGCATGACTAGTCCTCACTTTAGATGAGCTCACGAACATAGTTAACTGACCACTACTAAATGCTTTTTAACTACTCAAATTAACCCTGAATTACAGCATTAATACATGTTAATAAAGCATTTATTAACACATTAAGTAACCATCATGTCTGAATAATAAGATGTATGAATGTACATTTAAATAGTTTATTAATCATTTACTCTAAGCAATCGTATGAACCACTGAAAACTCTTAAATAACTGGTTCATAAAAAATGCAATTCTTCATTTAGAAATGATAAATTGATCATTAATAAAGGATGAAAATACAGTTATTAAACAAATTATAGATATGCTTTTAAATCAAGAAGAAAGCATTTATAGCTGTATTTATGAACTGCTTATTAATGTCTATTAATGCTTTATGAATGATGAAGTAATGGTTTACTCATGCTTAACTAATGATTATTAGCGTGTAGTTATTATAAAGTGTTACCCAAAGGTTTGCTCAAATCTGTAATGAAAACATGGCTAAAAGGACAGAAATGGTTCTTCTAAGGCATCGTCGCAAAAGCCACTATTTGGAGTTTTTGTGGGTGTTTAACAGAAGCTCTGAGCTGATCTGGATGGTGATTTATACCGCCAAAATGAGCAGAACTGTTGAACTTGGAGGGCCACGTTGAGTTACGAGTCTCAGACTCGCGCCAACTCACCAGACCTCTCTTCCTCAGAGGTGACTCAGACGCTGTGAATGGCTTCAGGCTTTGTTTACTCACTCGCACACGCATTTATTAAAGTCGACGGATATGGACTGACAGAAACCCATAAGCCTTATCAAATCCACAGTCACTCACACTCACCTCTCAAAGTTTGATATCTCACACACACAGCACATCCCATCTTCATAGACATCATCAAATACTTTATCCCACCTTCACGACACCAAACCACACTTTCATATCTCTCCTTCAGACACCCAGCGCAGAGGTTTTTAGCACTTCCAGAGAGATGCGTAAAGAATGAAAGCAGTCATCACGGGTCAGTGGGCACAAGGCTTGTTTGAGAGATTCAGCGACACTTTTCACAATACTGTGAATCAGCTCCTGCTAAGAGCCGGGATTCAATCCACACACCAGAAAACAGCGTCCGTAACACAAAGGCCAGACCTGGAAATAAAGCACAGCTTCCCGAGAGACACACACACACACACAGGATAAGGTTAAGACGCTCAGTGACTTCACTCTGATCCTGTAGAGGATCTTCACACATAATCACTGGCCCAAAAACAACACAATTCAGATGGCTTCCTAATCTAATGCACCTGATTTAACTCATTTTTTTTTCCTATAATGCAAATTTAATCAGGGAACATACTCAAAAGGCTATTTTCAATCATGCAAGAACAGCTCCTATCTATTTCAATGGAGAAACACCAAAATTCGCATGCTTATTCGTCTAAATTATTTCAAACATGGAATAAAATCTGACAACGATGGAATCCTTGGCTTAAATCACACACAAATATCTGTATTTTTATGGGCATGCATATTCTAGAGTAAAACAAACAGGCGACTGTCTCATTTAATAGTAAAATAGGACTTAATGTAAAGGGATACTTCACTTTGAAATTAATTTTTGATATGTTTTAGCTGACCTCAAGGGCATCCAAGATGTAGGTGTCTTTGTTTCCGCTGTAGTTTCAATTTTGATCATTTTAGGTCAAACCGTTCTTGTCTATCAGTCATATAATGGAGGTCTATGGTCACCACCTCTACTTATTCGTCTAAATTATTTCAAACATGGAATAAAATCTGACAACGATGGCATCCTTGGCTTAAATCACACACAAATATCTGTATTTTTATGGGCATGCATATTCTAGAGTAAAACAAACAGGCGACTGTCTCATTTAATAGTAAAATACACTCTAAAAAATGCTAGGTTGTTTTAACCCAACTTTGGGTCAAATATGGACTAACCCAGCCGTTGGGTTAAATTTTTACATTACATTTTTAACCCAACATTTCGGGTTTGTCCATATTTGACCCAAAATTGGGTTAAAACAACCCAGCATTTTTTAGAGTGTAGGACTTAATATAAAGGGATAGTTCACTTTGAAATTCATTTTTGTTATGTTTTAGCTGACCTCAAGGGCATCCAAGATGTAGGTGTCTTTGTTTCCGCTGTAGTTTCAATTTTGATCATTTTAGGTCAAACCGTTCTTGTCTATCAGTCATATAATGGAGGTCTATGGTCACCACCTCTACTTATTTGTCTAAATTATTTCAAATACGGAATAAAATCTCACAATGATGGCATCTTTGGCTTAAATCACACACAAAAATCTGACAAGACACTTTATGTCATACTCACGTTGCTTCCTGACCAGTCATCATGTGCCGTCTTTTAAAAGACACGCGTGATGTCATCGAGAAGGCGAAACTAGTAGCGAGTGAACAATGGATGAAGCGGTGAGTGTTGTGTTGGCTGTCCGTGTTCAGAAAAAAGTAAAAAAAGAAAGAAAACCCGACAATGGACACGTTCCTGGATTGCTCGAAGAGGACAGTATGGGCTGTCAATCCTCCAAAGAGAACTTGAGGTAAAATATTGTTTTCTTATATATTTTTACTTTTATTTTTAACGTTAGCACCATCGTCTCTCTTTCGTTTCGCCATTTTTGAGCTTCTGTGCTCCTATTGGTCAACCTCATACATGTGACGGAACCGTCATGGACGACGTTAAAAAAATTAAACATGCTAGTCTTTTTGTCATGATGTCATGAAGCATCGCAGACGCGACGTAGGTTGTCGCCCACTATGACACACTATACGAGATGATACGATTGAATCTTGCGTCTCGACGCCCGTTGTCGTTTACGAATCCCCACGACACCCTACGTCAAACGGATCGTGCCAAAATCGGGCTAAAATCGTGTAATCTGAACCAGGCATTAGAAGAATCAAGTCAGTCAAATGAAATGCAAACACAAAATGAAGAGTTCAGATGCAAAAGCCTCTAAATGCCATTTGAAATTTTCTTCTAAAATGACCATTTTTATCAAACTTGTATATTTAAGTTCAGTAATTTCACTTAAATGACAATTAATAGGTAATCTTCATTGCCATTTAAGTGAAATTACTGAACTTAAATATACAAGCTTGATAAAAATCATCATTTTAGAAGAAAATTTCAAATGGCATTTAGAGGCTTTTGCATCTGAACTCTTCAAATATTAAACAAACTACAATGTGACCAGTTTAGTTCGATTATTCCACAAATGGCAGATATATACTGGTACAATCATAGTATTTTGATTCCCGAATGAATTCATAATATGACACAGTTGTTAGGAAATCAAATACATATAGCTATTGCCAGATGAATGACTCTAATGACTCGGTTTCTTTAATGAACAGTTCAAAAAGACTATTAACAGTTTTGTTATCAGTGCTAAGAGACCGTCAATATTTTAAAATTAAAAATTTTAACTCGGAGGGTCCAGTACTGCTTCTTTTAATTAAAAATCCAGAAAAAAGGGGAACATATCTCACTTTAATTCTCTAGGATGTTTTTTTTTTCTTCTTCAATATCCTATTTTTTTAATTGGCCTTATAGGCTGTCATTTTTAAGCATGATCATGCACAGTTTTAATAATTGAATATATTAGTTGAGGAGGATTGGGTGTTAATGGAAGTTTTTATGATTTTTACTTGATAAAGCAAACTTTATTTTTCATATTACAAACTTTATAAACTTTTTTTTAAGATGGGTGACCATGGGCAGTGAATTAAACAGCCCAATATACATAATTTAATGCTTTTAAAATGTGCAAAATCCATCAACAACCACAACCAATCTTAGATCAGCCTCATTTTGTGTATCACCTCATTAATCAAAACAGCCATAAGTGCTGATTAGTCTTTGGAAGACCCTTTTTACTTCCCATAACGTGAAGTCGGTGTGAATTGTACTGTAAACACGAGAACATAAACGCATTAACATTTCATCTTCAGATGCAAATATCTTCTTCATATTCAAGACAGCAAATTCACTATAAATTTGAGAGATGGTGATCTCTCATGGTAATTGGATGCAGTGGTTGCGGATTCAGGATTACAATCAGATGGTAAGAGGAGACGAATTCATCACTCCATTAGGTTTTAAACTGTTGTTGGCTTTAAACACAAACATATGGGGCAAATATAGAGTTTAAAGTATGAATCATATAGCACAGTGCACATAATTCATTTAATGCAAGTCGAAATTACTGTATTAATCAATGAATGTTGATGGACTCAAACAAAACTATCACAAGCCACTATTGATGCTCAAGAAGGCAACATGTGATATTAAACAACCAGGGGTATGTAAAACTTAGAAACAAGATATTTATGTAACTTATTTTGTCTTCTATTATCCATATTTCAGACCAGCACATTATTGTGAGAGAAACAAACAACAGTTGGTTTAAGCGCTCGTGATTAGAGAGATTGAATCTATAATTGAAGCACAACAAATATGATACGCCGCAAAAATTCAATAACAGCATTACGCATTTCAAGGGAAATAATCTATTTTGCAAAAATCTGACTTGGGATAAAATTTATGCGGCTAAGTAATTGTGTACGTCATGACTCTCTAGTGTACGCCTGATATGATCGCATCCCAATCAGAGAGAATATAATACAGCAGACGCAAGTCGGTCCCTCGTGTGTCGTCTTCTGACATCACGCCCACAGTCTCCGAACCACCACTCGCGTCTTTGAGCTGTCAATCAATTACTGCAATAAGAGCGCAAACGCAGCATGAATAGAATGTGTGTAATAAGCTCGCTGCGGTTAACAAGTGGACAGATGTGCAGTCAGGGAAATAGGACAGAGAGACTTAAAGCAGAAGAGACGAAAGCATGAAACCCTTTCAAAAGGTTACATCATGTCACACACAAATCTGAACGCCCACATGTCTTCTCTTCCTGCTGGTTAGTCTAACCGCGGACGTGAAAACAGCACTTGTGATGTTAGCAAACAGTGAACTGCGTGTCATTAGAGCAGCTAATGGGCAGCGTACACGCTGACAGAGATATAAAGAGCCCACGCCACAACTCTTTGATCTTCAACAAAATAGCTATTGAATTCTGAGTTTGTATTCTCGGAAACAGAGTACATGGACAAAAATTAGACTGGAATAGACTGGAATAGAACGGACAACACTAGATGAGACCAGAATATGTTAGACTAGACTAGAACATAACAGAGTAGACATTTATACGCACGTATACTGATCAGAATAGAATAGAACACTTGATGAGACTAGAATATGACAGACTACTCTAGAATAGAACATGGAGTAATCCAGACTAGATTAATCTAGAACATATTACAATTAAATTCAATAATAAAGTAATAAAGTATAGCAAATTCGATTATCAGAATAGAATAGAATGGAATGGAATAGAATAGAATAGATATGGTGGACTACTCTAGAATAGAACAACACAGAGTAGACCAGACCAAATTAGGTGACCAGAATGGAAAAGGCTAGACTCTAGATTAGAATAAAATTGAGTAGTCAAATACAGTAGATTAGATTAAAACAGAATTGAATATCTTAAGAACAGAAAACAGAATAGTAGAGTGGAATATATTATTATAGTTTATAGACAAGACTAGAAAATAAAGTAAGTTAAACTAAAACTAGAGTCTTAACTAGAATAAAATAAATCTTAGTAGACTAGAGCAGATTACAACATAATAGAATAGAATAGAATAGAATAGAATACTAGGTGAGATATGGCAGACTACTCTAGAATAGAACACAACAGAGTAGACCAGACCAAATTAGGTGACTACAATGGAAAAGAGTTCAGTAGGCTAGACTATAGATTTGAATAAAATTGAGTAGTCAAATACAGTAGATTAAAACAGAATTGAATATCTTAAGAACAGAAAACAGAACAGTAGAGTGGAATATATTATTATAGTTTATAGACAAGACTAGAAAATAAAGTAAGTTAAACTAAAACTAGAGTCTTAACTAGAATAAGATAAATCTTAGTAGACTAGAGCAGATTACAACATACTAGAATAGAATAGAATACCAGACGAGATATGGCGGACTACTCTAGAATAGAACACAACAGAGTAGACCAGACCAAATTAGGTGACTACAATGGAAAAGAGTTCAGTAGGCTAGACTATAGATTTGAATAAAATTGAGTAGTCAAATACAGTAGATTAAAACAGAATTGAATATTTTAAGAACAGAAAACAGAACAGTAGAGTGGAATATATTATTATAGTTTATAGACAAGACTAGAAAATAAAGTAAGTTAAACTAAAACTAGAGTCTTTACTAGAATAAAATAAATCTTAGTAACTAGAGCAGATTGCAACAGAATAGAACAGAATAGAATAGAATAGAATACTAGACGAGATATGGCAGACTACTCCAGAATAGAACATAACAGAGTAGACCAGACCAAATTAGGTGACTACAATGGAAAAGAGTTCAGTAGGCTAGACTATAGATTTGAATAAAATTGAGTAGTCAAATACAGTAGATTAAAACAGAATTGAATATCTTAAGAACAGAAAACAGAACAGTAGAGTGGAATATATTATTATAGTTTATAGACAAGACTAGAAAATAAAGTAAGTTAAACTAAAACTAGAGTCTTAACTAGAATAAGATAAATCTTAGTAGACTAGAGCAGATTACAACATAATAGAATAGAATAGAATAGAATACTAGGTGAGATATGGCAGACTACTCTAGAATAGAACACAACAGAGTAGACCAGACCAAATTAGGTGACTACAATGGAAAAGAGTTCAGTAGGCTAGACTATAGATTTGAATAAAATTGAGTAGTCAAATACAGTAGATTAAAACAGAATTGAATATCTTAAGAACAGAAAACAGAACAGTAGAGTGGAATATATTATTATAGTTTATAGACAAGACTAGAAAATAAAGTAAGTTAAACTAAAACTAGAGTCTTAACTAGAATAAGATAAATCTTAGTAGACTAGAGCAGATTACAACATACTAGAATAGAATAGAATACCAGACGAGATATGGCGGACTACTCTAGAATAGAACACAACAGAGTAGACCAGACCAAATTAGGTGACTACAATGGAAAAGAGTTCAGTAGGCTAGACTATAGATTTGAATAAAATTGAGTAGTCAAATACAGTAGATTAAAACAGAATTGAATATTTTAAGAACAGAAAACAGAACAGTAGAGTGGAATATATTATTATAGTTTATAGACAAGACTAGAAAATAAAGTAAGTTAAACTAAAACTAGAGTCTTTACTAGAATAAAATAAATCTTAGTAACTAGAGCAGATTGCAACAGAATAGAACAGAATAGAATAGAATAGAATACTAGACGAGATATGGCAGACTACTCCAGAATAGAACATAACAGAGTAGACCAGACCAAATTAGGTGACTACAATGGAAAAGAGTTCAGTAGGCTAGACTATAGATTTGAATAAAATTGAGTAGTCAAATACAGTAGATTAAAACAGAATTGAATATCTTAAGAACAGAAAACAGAACAGTAGAGTGGAATATATTATTATAGTTTATAGACAAGACTAGAAAATAAAGTAAGTTAAACTAAAACTAGAGTCTTAACTAGAATAAGATAAATCTTAGTAGACTAGAGCAGATTACAACAGAATAGAACAGAATAGAATACCAGACGAGATATGGCGGACTACTCTAGAATAGAACACAACAGAGTAGACCAGACCAAATTAGGTGACTACAATGGAAAAGAGTTCAGTAGGCTAGACTATAGATTTGAATAAAATTGAGTAGTCAAATACAGTAGATTAAAACAGAATTGAATATTTTAAGAACAGAAAACAGAACAGTAGAGTGGAATATATTATTATAGTTTATAGACAAGACTAGAAAATAAAGTAAGTTAAACTAAAACTAGAGTCTTAACTAGAATAAGATAAATCTTAGTAGACTAGAGCAGATTACAACATACTAGAATAGAATAGAATACCAGACGAGATATGGCGGACTACTCTAGAATAGAACACAACAGAGTAGACCAGACCAAATTAGGTGACTACAATGGAAAAGAGTTCAGTAGGCTAGACTATAGATTTGAATAAAATTGAGTAGTCAAATACAGTAGATTAAAACAGAATTGAATATTTTAAGAACAGAAAACAGAACAGTAGAGTGGAATATATTATTATAGTTTATAGACAAGACTAGAAAATAAAGTAAGTTAAACTAAAACTAGAGTCTTTACTAGAATAAAATAAATCTTAGTAACTAGAGCAGATTGCAACAGAATAGAACAGAATAGAATAGAATAGAATAGAATACTAGACGAGATATGGCAGACTACTCCAGAATAGAACATAACAGAGTAGACCAGACCAAATTAGGTGACTACAATGGAAAAGAGTTCAGTAGGCTAGACTATAGATTTGAATAAAATTGAGTAGTCAAATACAGTAGATTAAAACAGAATTGAATATCTTAAGAACAGAAAACAGAACAGTAGAGTGGAATATATTATTATAGTTTATAGACAAGACTAGAAAATAAAGTAAGTTAAACTAAAACTAGAGTCTTAACTAGAATAAGATAAATCTTAGTAGACTAGAGCAGATTACAACATACTAGAATAGAATAGAATACCAGACGAGATATGGCGGACTACTCTAGAATAGAACACAACAGAGTAGACCAGACCAAATTAGGTGACTACAATGGAAAAGAGTTCAGTAGGCTAGACTATAGATTTGAATAAAATTGAGTAGTCAAATACAGTAGATTAAAACAGAATTGAATATTTTAAGAACAGAAAACAGAACAGTAGAGTGGAATATATTATTATAGTTTATAGACAAGACTAGAAAATAAAGTAAGTTAAACTAAAACTAGAGTCTTTACTAGAATAAAATAAATCTTAGTAACTAGAGCAGATTGCAACAGAATAGAACAGAATAGAATAGAATAGAATAGAATACTAGACGAGATATGGCAGACTACTCCAGAATAGAACATAACAGAGTAGACCAGACCAAATTAGGTGACTACAATGGAAAAGAGTTCAGTAGGCTAGACTATAGATTTGAATAAAATTGAGTAGTCAAATACAGTAGATTAAAACAGAATTGAATATCTTAAGAACAGAAAACAGAACAGTAGAGTGGAATATATTATTATAGTTTATAGACAAGACTAGAAAATAAAGTAAGTTAAACTAAAACTAGAGTCTTAACTAGAATAAGATAAATCTTAGTAGACTAGAGCAGATTACAACATACTAGAATAGAATAGAATACCAGACGAGATATGGCGGACTACTCTAGAATAGAACACAACAGAGTAGACCAGACCAAATTAGGTGACTACAATGGAAAAGAGTTCAGTAGGCTAGACTATAGATTTGAATAAAATTGAGTAGTCAAATACAGTAGATTAAAACAGAATTGAATATTTTAAGAACAGAAAACAGAACAGTAGAGTGGAATATATTATTATAGTTTATAGACAAGACTAGAAAATAAAGTAAGTTAAACTAAAACTAGAGTCTTTACTAGAATAAAATAAATCTTAGTAACTAGAGCAGATTGCAACAGAATAGAACAGAATAGAATAGAATAGAATACTAGACGAGATATGGCAGACTACTCCAGAATAGAACATAACAGAGTAGACCAGACCAAATTAGGTGACTACAATGGAAAAGAGTTCAGTAGGCTAGACTATAGATTTGAATAAAATTGAGTAGTCAAATACAGTAGATTAAAACAGAATTGAATATCTTAAGAACAGAAAACAGAACAGTAGAGTGGAATATATTATTATAGTTTATAGACAAGACTAGAAAATAAAGTAAGTTAAACTAAAACTAGAGTCTTAACTAGAATAAGATAAATCTTAGTAGACTAGAGCAGATTACAACATAATAGAATAGAATAGAATAGAATACTAGGTGAGATATGGCAGACTACTCTAGAATAGAACACAACAGAGTAGACCAGACCAAATTAGGTGACTACAATGGAAAAGAGTTCAGTAGGCTAGACTATAGATTTGAATAAAATTGAGTAGTCAAATACAGTAGATTAAAACAGAATTGAATATCTTAAGAACAGAAAACAGAACAGTAGAGTGGAATATATTATTATAGTTTATAGACAAGACTAGAAAATAAAGTAAGTTAAACTAAAACTAGAGTCTTAACTAGAATAAGATAAATCTTAGTAGACTAGAGAAGATTACAACATACTAGAATAGAATAGAATACCAGACGAGATATGGCGGACTACTCTAGAATAGAACACAACAGAGTAGACCAGACCAAATTAGGAGACTAGAATGGAAAAGAGTTCAGTAGGCTAGACTATAGGTAAGAATAAACCTGAGTAGTCAAATGCAGTAGATTAGATTAAAACAGAATTGAATATCTTAAGAACAGAAAACAGAACAGTAGAGTGGAATTGATTATTATAGTATATAGACAAGACTAGAAAATAAAGTAAGTTAAACTAAAACTACTCTTTACTAGAATAAAATAAATCTTAGTAACAAGAGCAGATTTCAACAAGTTAAATGGAGTAATAAAAGTACAGCAGATTAGAGAACAACAGAATAGACTATCTTAAATAGAACAGAATGGAATAAAACAAGTGGAATAGATTTACTAGTCTAGACAGACTCAACTACAACAGAGTAAACCAGACTAGACTAGACCAGATTAGACAACTAGAATAAAATAAAGCTTAGTAAACTAAACTAGAGCAGATTACAACATAATAGAACAGAACAGAACAGAATAGAATAGAATAGAACACTCAACAAGATATGGCAGACTACTCTAGAATAGAACATAACAGAGTAGACCAGATCAAATCAGGTGACTAGAATGGAAAAGAGTTCAGTAGGCTAGACTATAGATTAGAATAAAATTGAGTAGTCAAATACAGTAGATTAAAACAGAATTGAATATCTTAAGAACAGAAAACAGAACAGTAGAGTGGAATTGATTATTATAGTACATACACAAGACTAGAAAATAAAGTAAGTTAAACTAAAACTAGAGTCTTTACTAGAATAAAATAAATCTTAGTAACTAGAGCAGATTACAACAAATTAAAGGGAGTAATAAAAGTACAGCAGATTAAATAACAACAGAATAGAATATCTTAAACAGAACAGAATGGAATAAAACAGTAAAGTGGAAAAGATTTACTAGTCTAGACAGACTCAACTACAACAGAGTAAACCAGACTAGACTAGACCAGATTAGACAACTACAATAAAATAAAGCATAGTAGACTAAACTGGAGCAGATTACAACATAATAGATTAGAATAGAATAGAATAGAATAGAATAGAATAGAATAGAATAGAATAGAAAGACAGAGGAGTGACATAGATCACAGTAGACAGATGTGTTTGGATGTTCTGGAGCAGAGCTGGGTGTGTGACTCACTTTGAGTGAAGCGCGGTGGGTTGTCATTGACGTCACTGAGGTGCACAGTGAGAGTGGTGGTCCCTGTCAGACCCCCCTGATGGCCGCCCATGTCTCTCGCCTGAAGCACCACATGGTACTGCGCCTGAGTTTCTCGGTCCATATCTGGGACTGCCGTGCGAACTATACCTGCAGAGACACACAGGAGCAGATCACTCACAGCATATCTCACTTTGGCAATACTGAGCATTTTTCATGCCAGTGAGTTAATTAGGTTAAACTGAATTAAAAGGAATCACACTGAACATCCCACACACTCACACTGCTGGAGAAGGATACAGAACTGACTACTTGACTAATGGGTCAAACAAATCTTCAGTATACGGAACATTTGAATTTGGGGTCGGTAAGATTTTTTTATGTTTTTAAAAGAAGCGTCTTTCTCTCACCAAAGCTGCATTTATTTGATCATTTATTCCATTTTTGTGTCATCAGACAAAAATACATAAATCTCTCAAAATTCAAATTCAAATACAAAGCTTAATGCCAAATCCTGAAGTATCCCTTTAAGGACCTATCAGTCTGCGCTAGTGTTGTTAAAAGTAACGACTTCGGTACAAAGTTAGTACTGAAATTTTAAAAATGTGACGCTTTGAGCGGAATCGTAAACACCTCTGATTGGCTATTGTGTTCACACGCTCATCAAATATGTCTGTGATTGACCACAATGATCTTTTTTTAACTCATCAAAATGAACGAATCTTTTTCCGAGTCAACTCGTTCGTTTCGTTCGTTGAATGAACCAAATGACACGAAAAAAGATTTGTTCATTTTGATGAACGAGTTCGAGCAGGAGAGTCGTGAACGCGCATCACAGAACAGAGCAAGGCGACCATTTGAGCTTATAAAACTTAAACTTTGTTATTTTTCTTAAATAAGCAATCGTTTCACTTGATAAGACCCTTATTCATCGTCTGGAATCGTTTAAAGCCCTTTGAACAGTTTGCACTGAAACTCTCTTTTGGACCTTGAACCATTTGGTTCCCATTGAAGTCCATTATATGGAGAAAATGCTGGAATGTTTTCATCAAAAACCTTAATTTCTTTTCTAATTTCTTTTTGAGGAAAGAATGACATGGACACCTTGGATGACATGAGGGTGAGTAAATAATCAGCAAAAGTTTTTTTCTCCTTTAAGTATTTTACTTGTTCTGAATGTAGGCTCAAATATGCACTAGTTCTCCTCACCTAGGAGACATGCCAGTGAAAATAAGAAACAGTTGATTTGTGAGGAGAGCAATCACATATTTACTTTCTAAAGTCGAAATAAAACTGAACCTCAATATTGCAATAAATCAAGGTCGACACCACAGCCTCTTAAGCGTCTCCAAACACTCAAGTTTTAATCAAGCTCAAGTGCTCAAAAAGGGCATAAGTAAACCAAAATCATTCAAAAAGCTTTCTTCAATATAACGATAAATAAAATAGTGTTATGTGAAATGAAATATTCAAATCCTACTAGCTTAGTTTCGGTCTCATCACCAGCTGCAGTCATGTCCTCATCTCATGTATGAAGAAACACCGGGAATTCACAACTACCTGCTAACGCACTCACATCTGCTTAAAGTCCCTGTAAAAGCAATTCTAAAAAAAAATCTAAACACATTATAAATGTATTGCTAAACATATTACAAAGACTGTGAACTGTGAAGTACTGAATTGTGGAGTTGCTATGACACCATTGCTATTTTCCTGATTTTTTAGGCAGGGCTAAAACAGGGCTCGATGTTTTTGTTTTTTTTTTCTGTGGTGTGACAAACTCAACGCATACTTAATACAGGGACTTTAAAGTAGCCATGCTGACCTTCAATGCCCTGTAGATGGCGATATCGCTTCTTTCGTAGCAGAAATAAAGTGCAGCAGAAAAAGTTAGGTGCCATGCAAAACTTTTGCTGCATCCCAATTCGCTTACTTATACTACGCCCTAAAAGTATGTACTCTTTTTGTGAGGAAAAAGTACATACTTTTGAGTGTGTAGCAAAAGAGTAGGCAAGCTTTGGGACATACTATCACGTCATCTTTAACGGACGGCTGTGTCACGTGCTGCGCTCATCCTGTCACCGTAAACTGGCCTGTCAATCATCTCGTCACAGTTAAAATCCTCTATTCTATCTAATTTTATTTCCTACCGTTTCGGAGATCACGTTCGTCTGCCAGTTGTGGGTCTTTCATGTTCTCCTCGTGTTTGCAATTTGAATAATGATGCATTTAAAACGTAATGGCTAAACGTGTCTTTACAAAAGTTCACAATGCTGCTGCAAATGCAATATAATGTGGACAACATTGAATAATTCATTTTCGTCAGGTTAGATACTGATAATTATTCACTCAAAGCTCTTTATCTAAACCTCTCTACTAGGGGTGTAACGGTACACAAAAATCACGGTTCGGTACGTACCTCGGTTTTAAAGTCACGGTTCGGTACGTTTTCGATACAGCAAAAAGAAAGAAATGCCAGAGAAATTTCCTATTTGTTTAAAGAAAAAAAATATTTTTAAATAAGTGTGAGTTTTCCTAGATCTTGAAACTTTCAGGTTTATAAATGGGGGTCATCTTTGAAGGGTGAACAAATAATGTTTTGGTCATCACATTAAAAATAACATTTAAATATATATTTATTTATATAATATTTGAATTTTGAAGTGCTGGTAAAAGATGTGTGAAGTACTTGAAAGCATTTCACCAGCCAAACTGGTTCCAGTTAGTGTTACTATATTAAATCCATGGTGAATGTTGCTGGTCTGTGGACGTAAAGTTCATTCACGGCACAATGTTTCTCCTGGTTTCCATGACAGCGCTGTTTGATCTAATAGAGATCTGCGGTTAATAACGGAGAAATGTGAATGCATCTCACTAGATCTCGCAGCGATGTTATTACCCGAGTGGCGAATTCAAATGTTTTCTTTACCGGATCTCTTAGCGCGGTGTGGTAACAGTGTCGCTTGGTCGAGATCGGCTCGCGCTGCACAGATGTTGCTGGTCCGAACTGATAAACGATCCGTGAAGCACATTTATAGCGCAGTTTCGTTCTGCTTTCATTACGCTTGCCATTTGATGTTGCGCAACGTTGTGTTGGCTGCGTCAGCACGAATTTTGCCGGCAGGAAAAATGGTCCAAGCAATCGTTCGGTTTGTATGCGTACCGAACCGGAAGCTTCGAACCGAAACGGTTCAATACGAATACATGTACCGTTACGCCCCTACTCTCTACACAACCGTCCTCCGTATCGACTACGTGTCTGTAGTTTTTTAACACTTTTTACTCGTGTTTGTAGTTCTAACCGAATCCTCGTCCAACGCGCAATGGTTTGTGGGCAATATCAGCCGTTAGAGTGTGCATAGAGTGTACACTTCGGATTCTGACTGGAAAAGGTAGACCATCCGGGTATCTTTGAAACACTCATTTCAACATACTACGATTTGGGGCGTACTAATTCTATTTTCGAATACTATTTAGGACGGATAGTATGCGAATTGGGACGCAGCATTAAAGGTACAATATGCAGGATTTTTCGCCACCAGGGGTCGCTAACCTCTTACAATCACAAAGGCGTATATTAATGAAGTATATTCCGCATTAAGCTGAATTATGGATCTTGTCGTCAAGCTGATGGATGTTTTATGGATGAGTGAATACATTGATGTTTTTATCATGACTGCAGAGCGTGATTGCTAGACGTATACCAGCGCCACACGCAACGCGAGTCCCGCAGATATAAAGGAAAAAGGACATTTAATTCTACCGAACTACACACAAGTGCTGAATTACTCGCACCGGTCAGTTTATATGAGGAATTAAACTTGAGGTAACGCAGCACTGTTTCACTTGCTCTAACAGTTACACTATCACACTAAATAGCATTTGAGTGTGTTGAATGCAATGACTAAGTACGTTAAGCTAGATCAACATGAGAATAACTTACAGATCATATTCTAACATTTCATCATGTTGAGCTAAACATTGATTAGCTTTATGTACATTTGCTCACCTGTCTAATAAAGTACAAGCAACACTCGCGTCTCTGTCGAGGTGTTAATAACGCTGTTAAAAAGAACCACGCTTCTCAGCATATTCAGAATAATGAAGATTGCACGTAAACGGGTTGCTCGTGTCATGTTTACATCTTTCTGCGATTAAGTCCTTACTCTGAATCATTTGTTAAAAGCCGAGTGCATGAGGTTGTTGGACCACAGCCCAATAGTCAATTTCACTTAAAAATAAGAAACATCGCATTTTACAGAATCTAACAGAACACACACCTGACTGCGGGTCCACAGTGAAGTATTGCTGGCCTTGAATCACTGAATACACCAGTTTGGCACTGCTCCCATACGTTGGGTCATCAGCATCTGTGGCTGTCACTTGAATAACCGATGTCCCTAGGGAAAGAAAGAGACGAAATAAGAGATATTTTTGACTGAGTCAAGGTTCAGTGAGCATGTGAACCTCCATCTCCAAACACAGCTCAATGACAACAGTGAGAGGAGAGCATCTGAGCGCAGTACCGATGTTGGCCATCTCAGGCACGGTGGCGCTGTACAGATCGCCCTGGAACACAGGTGGGTTGTCGTTGATGTCTTGCACGCGGATGATGAACTGGGAGGATGGCTCCAGGGCTCGGCCGGTCTGTCGGTCTGTTGCCGTGGCGATAAGGCGGTATTGGTCCTTCTCCTCGCGGTCTAGGGGTTTGGTGACGTGGATATTCCCCGTCCTGCTGTCAATGACGAACACCGAGCCGGCCCCTTCACCTTTTAAAATGTATTTCGTGCGACCATCACCCCTGTCCACACTCGAATGAAGCTGAAGGAATGAATAAAAGGTCGAAAAACACAAAATATGTTGAGAAATTCACAAAATCATTCCCAAATTCCATTTCTATGAAGCCTGTATATGAAGAGTTCAGATGCAAAAGCCTCTAAATGCCATTTGAAATTTTCTTCTTTAATGATGATTTTTTATCAAACTTGTATATTTAAGTTCAATAATTTCACTTAAATAACAATTAATAGGTAATTATCATTGCCATTTAAGTGAAATTACTGAACTTAAATATACAAGTTTGATAAAAATCATCATTAAAGAAGAAAATTTCAAATGGCATTTAGAGGCTTTTGCATCTGAACTCTTCATATACGGTATTAAAGGGAATTATAATATGATCTATTGTAATACAATATATTTTTTAACAGTTTGCAAATAATTTGGTTGAAGACTTCAGCTAAAAAGATTAAAATTATTCAATAATATTATTATTTATTAAAGGCTTGGTCTCATTTGATATTTAGGGTGATTGTTTCATTCTGTAAATGCAATATTATGCTCAAGTCTTTCTAAATATTAATATATTAAAAGATACTATTACTGTTGGCACATACAGTAGACTTTCGTTGAAAAGTTTGGGGTCAGTAAGAATTTTTTGTTCTTGTCTTTGAAAGAAATTTTCAGCAAGGACGCATTACATTGATCAAAAGTGAAAGTAAATAAAGACTACATTGAGTATCAAACCATCATATTAGAGTGATTTCTGAAGGATCGTGTGACTCTGAAGACTGGAGTAATGATGCTTTGATCACAGGAATAAAGTATATTGCATACCCAGAAAGGCAGAAGGTAAATCTGAAGACTTTGAGTTTGAGATATGAAGAACAATTTCCCCTAAATTTATAATGCATTTTATACAGCATACAGGCACAACAGGTGTCACCTAAATCTAATGCTATTTTCTCACTTGGATAATACTCTTTTCTAAAAACATCCTGTGAAAATAATGACTTCAGAGACCGTTTGGTTCCATGTGAATAAATAACTCCATGAGGTAATGAGATGTGTTTGTTGTTTCCAGTAACTGAGATCCTCTACGGCCGTAACATCCAAATATAAAAATAAAAATAAAAAAATCACATGTGGGAAAAACTGTCTGTAATAAACGTGTAGCTTTACTAATAAAAAAGGCATTTCCCTTTTTAATACTTTCTGACAAAGTCATAATTGCAACGGTTGAGCTGTGGGCAGGCAGACTAATCCAGGATCACTGTGAAAGGGCACCTTTCACCAGGGGCTAAAAAAGACCTCTGCGTCCAGATATCCAGTGTGTCTGATACGAGGAGCACCAGGTGTTTCTGGACTGATACGGGGCTGATGATTGGCCGGGCAGAAAATTCATTAGCTCAGCCGACCAATAAGGTCACAGGGGACCTGTGAGAAACATGGAACATAAACGTGCCAAATAAACCTTTGGCTACGAGGAAACAATAGAATAGTGTTCACTGCTTATTGCCTTTCTATTTCTTATAAATGTAAACAACTCGAAAAAATAAAACATTTTTAATCCATTTTTATGTGATAATGAAAATAATTAAAAATGTTGATAATATTATGTGTCTGAAATTGTTTTGAATTCCATAAATGCTGCACTACATCAAAGGTCAAACATTTTGTAGTATTGTCTGAATTCTGAGCAAAATTTCATTTCAAAAACTGCTTGCCGAACTCACAATTAAATAACACATTTCAAATTCGAATCAGAATTATGGATTATATCCCATAAATGTTGTTTCTTATGCTCAAACAGCGTTAAAAAGGGTATATTTTTAAGGGTACATGGTCTCAGGAACCATGGGCCTCATTTATGCACAAAACAGGCCCTTAAAGAGGCGTACGACACTTCAGACGCATAAGTTGTGATTTATAAAAACAAACTTGACGGGAAAACATTCTGGAGACGGAGCAGTTTGGCGATCTGAGGGACTGACGGCAGATGAAGGAAACACACTTTAAGTCCTAATCATAAATACAGTGCATGTTTACAAGAACAGTTTAAATAAATAAAATGGCCAGTGGAAAAAATTGAGACGTTCTCTGAAATGTATGATTTATTTATTCAAAAACAAGGCAAGAAAAATGATTTTTAGCAATGTAATATGACGGCACATCCGTATTTCATATTTTCCTTAACATGGTATCACGTGGATGAATATGCATGATATGCAGATGAGGATATGCATAGTAAAACAAGGCGTCGTCAGCTCCATATATGGTTATGTCGGGGAGCAGACACATCTTCTGCTGACTGGGATTTATTAAAGTTTGTTCACCCAAAAATGAAAAATTCTGTCAGTAATTACTCACCCTCATGTTGATCCAACCCCGTAAGACTTTCGCTCATCTTTGGAACACAAATTAAGATATTTTTGATAAAATCTGAGAGCTAGATCACTCCTGAATAGTTAAAGTCGTTATTTTTGTTTTGTTTTTGCGCACAAAAAGTTTTCTCGTTCGCTTGATAAACTTAAGGTTGAGCCACTGTAGACACTCAGACTATTTTAACGATGTTTAAATCATAATAGAAGCCTATGGAGGAGTGATCCAGCGCTCAGATTTAATCAAAAATATCTTTATGCGTATTTCAAAGATGAACGAAAGTCTTTCATATTTGGGTGAACTTTCCCTTTAAGGGAATTTCACGCAGGTTCTGGCGTATGCACAGTTTTATAAATCTGAATATTTTTTGCCATACGTCATTTTTGGCTTTCAGGCGCACGTACACTTTTAGTAAGGATCCTTTACACTTTAATAAATGAGACCCCTGAGTTTCAAACAACAGCTGCAGTGATGCAATGACTTTACAAATCATCGATTGGCTCTTTTATATAGAAGGCGGGACATATTCTGTAACAGTGCATGTTGCAGTTCCTCACCAATCATAGTACCGCACACTGTCTTTGAATATATAAGTTCAGATGCAAAAGCCTCTAAGTGCCATTTGAAATTTTCTTCTATCATTTTTATCAAACTTGTATATTCAAGTTCAGTGATTTCACTTAAATGGCAATGATAATTACCTATTAATTGTTATTTAAGTGAAATTACTGAACTTAAATATAGAAGTTTGATAAAAATCATCATTAAAGAAGAAAATTTCAAATTGCATTTAGAGGCTTTTGCATCTGAACTCTTCATATATAGACTTTGCCATAAAGCACTGTACTAAAAAATGCTGGGTTTTTCAACCCATGTTTGGGTGTTGGTTTGCATTTTTTATTCAATTTTAAACCCAACGGTTGGCCATATTTGACCCAAACATGGTTTGAAACAACCCAAAATTTTTTAGAGTGTACAACCAATATGTACAGTACACCGACTGATGCTATTTTACCCATAATCCAATGTGAAAAGGAAAATGAAGACCTAAAATGCTGCTCAGAGACTCAAATTGGTTAATCAAGCAGTTACTATGAAACTAGCAGCAGTGTTTTACTAAATATATCACTACAAATTAGAAGATCTAAACCCAATAAGGAGTCCACTCACACAAGATGGACGTGAATCAGTGAATTATTTAGCGAATTTGCATTAACTGTACAAACGAACCCATTCACTAAATGGAAATCAGACTTTTCGAAGCTACAGTTCGCAAACATCAGTATAGCGTTAAAACAAAAAATGATTTAAAATTGAATTTCCTTTAGGCCGTGTGTCCACCAAAGCGTTTTTCCACGCCCCTGGCGTATGTTTTCAATTGTTTTCAATGGGAGCGCCGCGTTTTTTAAACGTCATGAGCGTGACGAGGCGCTGAGCGTTTTTTTTTCACGCTGAAGCGCCGAGCGCCCGGCGTTTTTACTGGTCGCTGGGAGTTGAAAAATGTTCAACTTTGGATAAAACGCAGCGCTCATCACTGTCACTTTTTACCCAGCCGTCCAATCACAGTGGAGGAGGGGCGGGACTAAACCACACCGACCAACTGTCACAACATTCAAACTGCTGCATACAGTATATTCTGTATCATAGCAACGAAACGTCTCAACAGAAAAAACACTGCGCTGCCAAAACGCTCTCAAGCGCCCACAGCACGGCGTCTTCAGCAGAGCGTCTAGTGTTTTCAGCTGGCTAAAAACGCTTTGGTGGACACACGGCCTTAATGTAGTTTCTAGCTGGACCTTAACGCATGGTTCGAACTGGAGCTAGCTTCCAAAAAAATAAAATTAAATAAATAAATGATTTGAACTATGAATCACTCGATTATTTTCTTATTTTACTTTATTGACTGAATGCTCAATTACAAAAAAATATAGATTTAAAATGTAATTACCCAGTTCAAGCTGGCTTCCGATCAAATAAAAAATAAATAAATGCTAAATAGCTGAATTACTGTCACTCTGAAAAGTGCTGCTGCAGGCTATACTAACAAAAAGTAGTAAACAGTTGTACATTGAAGCTACTTATTCGGTGGCAATATCTCTTTATCCACACACGGCAGATGTATAAATGAGCAGTATGTTATTGTGGCATAACAATTCTCTGGATTTTCCCCACACACACACACACACGCATGCACAATAGCAGTCTACATGTCCATCTGTGTTGTCCTCATCTCTCAGCTGTTTGCCTCTCACCCTCTTAGTCCATCTGTTTCGCTCTCTCTCTCTCTTTCTTTCTGTTTGTCCATCTGTTTAACCCTCATCTAACACCTCTCTGTCACGTTCGTCCATCCCGCACGTTTCCGACAGCTAATATTCTGCTTTTGTCTGCCTCTGTAAGTGTGTGTGAGGGAGGAGAGGAGAGTTTAATGGGAATTAAGTTATTATTTCTAAGCTGGGTCAGGGTGAGAGAGAGAGAGAGAGAGAGCTGACGGCCAGCAGAGGATTATTCATCCTTCACTCGGGTCTCTTTCTCCGTCTTATCTTTGTCTTGTTCTCACAGCTTTTTGGAGTAGTACTTTAGTACCGAAGGAGTGTGTGTGTGTGGTCAGAAGGCGGCTTTACAGTGGTTTCCCATCCTGTGATCACACTAAAGCTTGGCATGCTGGGAAACTGAAGTGAGTTGAGGGAGTTTGTGATTAAAGGAGCTTTTAGGCTCTTTCCTCCAGCATCTAAAATCTCTTCCCCCTGCTTTTAGTCTTAAAACAGTGACAACTTTCCATCTTTTTCATTTGTTTGAGTCTCTCCAAACCCATTTTACAGTACTTTCTGACTATTTTTTAGGCTCAATTACCAAGATCTTCAGCACAAATATCAAACATACGTGCTGTGGATATACATATAGTCTGGTGGAAACTCGTCTAGAGCATACTTTAGATTATTCTGGTTAAGAATTGCTCATTTGCTCAGGATCAATATGGTTTAAATGGATTGAAATACATTTTTGGTGTGTTTTAGCTTACCTCATGGTAAGCTCTTTGTTTCCGCAGTAGTTTCAATTTTGATATTTTTAGGTCAAACCGTTCGATCAGTTATATAATGGAGGTCTATGGTCACCACCTCAAAGTCGAAGTCCAAATTAAACATGATTTAATGACTCGTAAATGTAAGTACACATTGATGGCCTAAGACACGAAACGAGCGGTTTGTGTGAGAAAACGAACAGTATTTATATCGTTTTTACCTCTTGAAACCACAGCCACGTCCAAGTGATCTGAGGGCGAGCGCGCCGGAAAGCCCTGGAAGTGATATCTTAAAGTATACATATTATATACCATAGTTTGCTCAAAAACAGCAAAAAGCGTCTTGAATTACTTAAATTTAAATCTGTTCACCACACAGAGCTTCAAAAGACGTGGCATATTTAGCGCTCAAGGTTTATGATGCTTTTTGGCTGAAATATATTCTATTCTATTATTACTCAATAAACGGGTATTATTAATCTTTTTCTTGCAGAAACACACACACTAAGAACATAGTGTGTATTTCGACAAACATATAAATAAATACATAAATGGACAGGATCTCTGCAGTTCTGTCAAGACGTCTGGATTAATGGATCTGTGCATTGATCGTCCCCTACCCACACACACACACACCAACACTGCATCTGACAGCATGGGTATTTAAATTTACAAATTACCACGGAAAGTACCTTACACACACACACACACGCACAAATGCATTTGCATACGTCAGACCAGAGCTGTAAATTCAGACATGGCAGCGCTCAGCCGTAGCAGAACACGAGTGCACAAGCTGTCAGAGTGTTTTAAATAAGTGAGGTAAAGAACATGGATTCATAATCTCATTTTAACACTCCTCCTTCTATGGAGAAAAGCCCTAAATTTGCTACACAGACTCAGAGAGATGCTTGGAATGATGTTTGGAATGGAATACTACACTCTAAAAAAAATGCTGGGTCGTTTCAACACAAATTTGGGTCAAATATGGACAAACCCAAATGTTGGGTTAAAAATTTACAGTTGAAAGTGAAAGTTGAAGTTGGGTTAAAATTTTAAATTGCATGTTTAACCCAACATTTGGGTTTGTCCATATTTGACCCAAATTTGGATTGAAACAACCCAGCATTTTTTTAGAGTGTAATACTAATTATTGAATATTATAAAAAAAAAAAAAAAAAAAGTAAATGAGTAAACATTAAGATAAGTCAGCTCAGAATGGGGAAAGACCAAAATTAGTCAAATTTGGTATCATAAATTGTGCTTGTTTCGCTTAAATTACAGAATTAAATGTCTATTTTAACTGTAGGACGTGGTGACTGCACTGTAAAAAAATATTGTTGGTTTAACTTAAAAAAAAATGAAGTAACCTGGTTGCCTTAAAACCTTAAATTGAAAAATTGAGTTAAAACACTGAAGGAGATTGATTTAATAATCAGAAACTCAAAATATTTTGTTATCTGAACCACATAAATTATCTAAGTTGATTTGATGGAAAAAAAAAAACGTTATGATAATAAATCATGATATTTTTTTTTTTACAGTGTGCATTTTTAACTGATTTTAGCATAGGAGTTTTATCTCTTGTCATTCTGTTCAAAAAATACTTGAAGGAAATGTTAAAAATTGACGTTTGATATCTTTTCCAGTTCAAGCTACAATCTACTGAATACAAAGTAATTAAATTGCAGTCAAACTAAGTATACAACATGTTTACAAAAATATATTTTTAAATACACTTCTATTCAAAAGTTTGGGATCTGTAGGATTTATAAATGTTTTGAAATAAGTTTCTTATATTTACCAAGTCTGTAATATATATTAAAATGTAATTTATTTCTGTGATAAAATCAGCATCATTAATCCAGCTTTCAGAGTCACATAATCCTTCAGAAATCACTCTAATATGTTTATATGATGCTCAAGAAACATGTATGATTATTATCAATGTTGAAAACAGATGCAAAATATTTTTTTGTGGAAATGGTGATCAATTTTTTTCCAGGTTCCAGCATAGAAAGTTCAAGAAAAAAGTACAGTACAAGAACGTTTATTTGAAACAGAAATCTTTTGCAACATTGCAATGTCTGTACTGTCATTTTTTTTTTAATCAAAAATGCATATTAACACCAACTTTTAAAAGGTTATTATTTTTCCAGCACAAAAACAAATGCATGCATGAAGAGTTCCTAATTAGGACGACAGCATCACACTTGAACACTAAAAACAACCAAAAAAGTCCCCAAAACACCCAAAAAAATGGATGATTTAAGATGTAAAATGCCACACATGGATTTCAGCACCAACTCATTGCGTTGTTTTTAACTTCATTTACAATAACATGAACTAAGCAATTTGGAAAACTGAATTTCCTAAAGTGGCTGCATGCACAATTACAATACACAATAAAATAAAAACATCTATTTTGTCATGCTAAACTACTACACTCAAAAAATTGCTGGGTTGTTTAAACCCAACTTTGGGTCAAATATGGACAAACCCAAACGTTGGGTTAAAAATTAAATTTAAAAAAAATTGTAACCCAATTGCTTGGTTTGTTCATATTTGACCCAAAGTTGGGTTAAAACAACCCAGCAATTTTTAGAGTGTAAATTAGAAAAGCATCTTTTTTTAAATCAGCTGAGCTTGTTATTAGCTTTCCTGTAGCTCAAACAGTATGTGTTGGTGCTTGCAATGGGTTTGATTCCCAGGAAAAGCAAGAACTGATAACAATATAAATGTGTACCTTGAAATTCAATGCAAGTCAAATGAATGAATGTAAATTATACTGAAGAAATGTATTTAAGGATGTAGGATCACTACTTTTATAGTTAGCTCCTCAACACTGCATGATAGTGTGCTTTTCCAAACACAGCCAGAACTTGTACCATATGTTTGGTTCACATTTTGAGAGGCATGAAGGCTTTTGATCATAATAAGAGCTCTGAGGTACGCCGAGTGCTTTTCTTTAGTGCACTCAGAAGCCATTTGTAGTCAGAGAGAGAAGATGTGTGTGTGACAGCAAGAGACAGAGGAGTTGCTCCTCTAAAAGAAAGAAACAAAGAAAGATAGACACAGAACAAAGCGTCAATCTCAGAATCAGCGCTAATAGATATTAGCACCAGAGCCGCAAAACCCGAACGATCCCAGTTTATTCTGAAATCAGACAGAGGATGGACATGATCAACTGAGCTATACTGAGCAGAATACACTACTGATTTAAATGGCCGGAAAAGGAGAAAGAGTGTAAGCCATTCAGAATTGATTATTCCTCTTCAATTCTATTTGAAGTCTGTGCTTGAAGTGGGGAAAACAAGTCGCGACAGAGTACCAGCAACAAGTTCGAAGTGCCGGTACTCAAGAAAAAGTGAGGGTATGAGCTACAGATTCAAATATAGAAGTGCCAGTGTTGCGTACCGTTGCATTTGAACTGAATCTGAATTGAGGAAGCAAGCGGGATGCAGAATTGTGATTCGAATTTGAATGCAAGAAAGTAGAGTTATGATCAACTGAAATTCAAATAAATATAACTAGTTTTTCAGGTTTTTCTTAGTCGCTTTGGTACAATTCTGGTACATTTTTGGTACACAAAATCTAAAATGTAAAAAAATGTACTGAATTATTATTATTAATTATTATTAATTAATTAATTATTTCTCAGATCAGAATTGAAATTCTCAAAACTACCCGTTCAATATTCACATCATTGTGTCACTTGTGCACATCAAAAAAGCCGTTTCTCATTTCTTTGAACAAGTTGCAAATGCTTTGGTAGCTCCATGCAAATGATTATGTACAACTCTACATTATTAGTTGCTTATGTCATGTTGATCAAAATGTATTATAATGGGTCTCTGTTGAATAGTCATTTAGGCATTAGTTCACAAATCTTTACATGCAAAATGGTTGAACAAGTTGTCATAATCAAGCACATTTCTACAGTATACATTTCTATTGGACTATTTTTCTAAATCTGTCCTGTTCCCATTTCTACATTCCCATTTTTTTCTTTGCTTTGCAGTGCTGTCTTTTCCTTTCTGTATTGCAATGACATGGTTTGTTACTTTACAAACAGTAAAAGCGTATGTGAATCTTGTCCAGTCTCTTGCAATCAAACTCCCACATACACTAAGGTGTGTAACCTACAATTTACAATAATTGTCATCAAAACTTCAGCCATAGTTTACATCAGAACATCCCTCCGGGAACACTGTCATATTGACAACATGACTAAGCAATTTGACTGTCTTATCCGTACACAACGACACAAGGACTTGTCATTCTGACGGCACTGACATGTTCATTGACACACATATTTACTTTTGAGAGATGAACTAAGGATTTTGAGCAAGTGGCTGAAATTCATGTGTGCGAGTTGTTCTGAGAAATGCACTTACTGTTTTGCAAAAGTCGAGGATGATTCGAGAAATGTGCCAAAGCTACTGAGAAAAACTAACTAAAATATATATATTTTTTAGACAGATGGAGATAGACAGACAGACAGACAGACAGACAGACAGACAGACAGACAGACAGACAGACAGACAGACAGATAGATAGATAGATAGATAGATAGATAGATAGATAGATAGATAGATAGATAGATAGATAGATAGATAGATAGATAGATAGATAGATAGATAGATAGATAGATAAATAGAAAGACAGACAGATAGATACTATAGATAGATACGATAGACAGACAGACAGACAGACAGACAGACAGACAGACAGACAGACAGATAGATAGATAGATAGATAGATACTATAGATAGATAGAAAGACAGACAGACAGACAGACAGACAGACAGACAGACAGACAGACAGACAGACAGATAGATAGATAGATAGATAGATAGATAGATAGATAGATAGATAGATAGATAGATAGATAGATAGATACTATAGATAGATAGAAAGACAGACAGATAGAAAGACAGACAGATAGACATATAGACATATAGACAGACAAACAGAGAGACAGACAGATAGATACTATAGATAGATACGATAGACAGACAGACAGACAGACAGACAGACAGACAGATAGATAGATAGACAGACAGATAGATAGATAGATAGATAGATAGATAGATAGATAGATAGATAGATAGATAGATAGATAGATAGATAGATAGATAGATAGATAGATAGATAGATAGATAGATAGATAGATAGATAGATAGATAGATAGATAGATAGATAGATAGATACAATAGATAGATAGATAGATAGATAGATAGATAGATAGATAGATAGATAGATAGATAGATAGATAGATAGATAGATAGATAGATAGATAGATAGATAGATAGATAGATAGATAGATAGATAGATAGATAGATAGATAGATAGATAGATAATATTTTATATAATTTGTCTCTTTTTGTATGCAGACAAAATCTTGCTTGAGTTTTTATACCATTTCAATTTCACACATCATGGATGATGTCAGCGCAGGACATGATTGAAGACACAGTGTAAACACTGTCAGAAGTGACCAGTCGTAAAACATTAATCATCAAAGACGTACAGTGACGTTGCACAGCCCACCTTGGCTTTTATCCTAAATCTCATCATCATATAACACGATCTGACAAGTAACAGTCGTAACGGACAGAAAAAAAACCACACGCTCCACCGTGCTTCATTCCAGAATCCTTCTGTAATGTATTATAAACCCGCTGACAGCGGTCCCGAACCCGACAAACTGACAAATGTTCCCTGAAATACAGGAAATTCATCCTTGAGTTCCCAAGAGCGCAAAGCCAAAGACAAATTCAGCCGCGAGTGATGAAAAGTGGGAGAGATTTACACTTCCTGCAGTCAGAGAGACTTCCTGTCCTGAGGGGGTCACATAGGAGCACGCTTGGTTGATTTTGGGAGGCAATAAAGCAAACATTGCTGTGTGTCAGACAAGGAAAGAAGCATGGCATCAAAGTGCAGCTTAGAGGAGCCTCGCTCTCTCTCTCTCTCTCTCTCTGTGGTGAGCTACATGAAGCCTCGGGCTGAGCAGTCTGCGTTCACGCGTGTGTGAGTTCCAGAACGCAGCATGACCATGATGTCAAAGCACATTCACTGCCTATTACTCGAACCAGTCAAAACACACACACACACTAACACAGATGTACACATTTAAAGCAAACATAAAATCTATTTACTCCTGTGATTCACATTACTGGTTTGGTGTTGTTGGACACACAACTTGCTGAATATCCCATTCTGAAAATAATTAGAGGTCGACCGACATGGTTTTTTTCAGGCCGATGCCGATACCGATCTTTTGCCGATGGCCGATTAATGCTGCCGAATTATTTTGGCCGATATTTGCTTGGTTTTTAACCTCTATTTGAAAGATAAAATGTAAAAGAAATTATAATTACTTAATATAGACAAACTTTCTCAACAAAAACATTTATAAAAATGTCCTGAAACATGTATTTTTGGTTTGTTTTGTTTGTTGACGGACAAAGACAAATGGACATAACCTAATTGTCACAAAAAAGAAGAAAAAAAAACTTTAATTTTTATATATATATAAGATTTATTATATTAACAATAACGTATTTCACTAGTAAATTGCTGTTGAACGACAAAAACAACTGCCAGATGGGAAAATGATATTTTACAAAAACTTTAAATTCACCACGACGCACCATCCGTTTGTTGTTCTTCAGACAACGGCATCCTGCTGTTGGACCTTTTAGTCTACAGTGAAATACAGTCACACTTTACACTGTTTGGCCAGCATTTTAACCATGTTTAATCCAGCTACTAACTAACGGTCAGTGTTGTTCTTGAAATTATTCGTTCATGAATACGTCTGCTGCTCACTCGGCTGGAAAATGACTCTAGCGGTAGCATGCGTCAAACACGTGCTCCACGACAACACTAGGCTGCCCACAGATGCGCCTGCCTAATAATCGGCTTGATATACTTGGATATTGGTCGATGCCGATTATGTTAAAAAATGCCAAAAATCGGCCAATTAATCGGGCGACCGATTAATCGGTCTACCTCTAAAAATAATAGTTAAATAATTAATTAAGTAAAAAATAAATAATTAAAAAAATAAATAATTAAGTAAAAAAAGTTGCAAACTAATGGTTTCTGACTAACATTTCCAAATGAAGTAGTCCCGCCCCAAAGTCACGTGATTGGTTGAATCATCTCAGATTACAGATTTCACATTTAATGCAATTAAATTACAATGTGAAATGTCAAAGCGTCTACACAAATAACAGAAACACCAACAGAGAAGAGATGGCAGTGATGGTGGTTTTAGGTCTTTAATTTACTACACTTTGTCTGTTTACGCGTGTAGATTTCGCCTAAATTCCTCAAAAGTTGGCATTCTAAATCATCCCGCTGCTCCGTAATCGCGGTTCGCACCGTCATCGCACACACCGTTAGAAAAATATGGTCCAAATATGGTCATTTCCTGTTTATCAGCAACCAATCATGAAAGTAAAATGGCCCATTTAACCAATATTATGAAGCTGCAGACTCGGAGCCTGCATCTACAGTCCCCCACCGAGAGTCCCGCATTCTCAGACCCCTCATTTTTCGAACACAGCGCCTCCTGCTGTTCAAAAGATCGAATAACACCCGCACACAGAGTACAGTGCACGCTTATCCAAATGCAATTAAAAACAATAGGATGCAATATTACGGTCTTCAAATAAATTATCCAATAAAAATTTGCGTTCCCTGCTTAATGCAGGTGCCAAAAAAACTCATTGTTACTGATGGAAGGGATACAATTACAGATTGAACTATCTTCTGAAAAATAGTCTATGTGATATTTTATTGCTACAATGTTTGGTTTTTTTTATATATATTTTTTTTTTATTCAAAATTCAAATTCCACTTTTTCTTTCAGTTCAACCTATAATGGTCTAATTAACATTACCATGCTAACATAACAAAATCTGTTTTTTGAATGCGAAGCAAAATAAATCAGAATAGACAAAACACCAATAATTCAGTAAACAATTCAGTAGGCTACTTTATTTAATGATCACCTAAACATCATCTTACTGTAAAGAAAAAAAAGGAAGAACAAACTGTGTTCGTGACTTTACTTTTCGTCTTTAATTGCATTAAAAAAAACTCATTTATAAGTCGCTTTGCATAATCATAAAATGATACGTTGCTGGAATCGGAAGGGGCAACTCCTTCGATGTATGGTGTACTGGATACGATAGCACATGTCTTATGATCTTTCAAAAAGAAAGAAAAAAAAATTCAAATTCATGTTGCACTGCTCTGACTGTAGAAGTGTCCCTTGAGATGTTTTTGAACTTTGGACAACTTTGTGGGTTTGAGATATATGGGGGCACAAAATGGGCAGTAAAAATAACTGCAGCATTTATGACATATAAAAAAGTCCGAGGTTAAAGGCTAACGTTAGCTATCAAAATATTTTCGGGGTAAAGAGGGCGAAAAAACATAACGGCTCAAATCTTGTTACAAACTACCTTTACAAATATTAAATGGACTATTCTTATGTTGTATCGATTAGCTAAATTAGTTTTATTAAAAAATAAATCAAACGAGCTATTACGATTCTCTAAATAAAATTGAAGACAGCCCACTCACGTTTTGGCTTAAGTTCTGTTTATCCGATACAATTTGATAGGAGGCGCTGACTCGAAAAACGAGGGGTCTGAGAATGCGGGACTCTGGGTGCAGGGGGACTGTAGATGCAGGTCTCCGAGTCTGCAGCTTCATACTACTCCATTTAACTCGAAATGCGCAATCCCATAAAAATCTTTAAAGGCCGTTTTCTCAAAATGAGATTTTTCTCACACTTCTAGTGACGATTTTCCACTTCTGTAGCACCTACATACACCAAACTTTACAGCCGTATTCCTAACTATATTGTGATGGTTTGTTCAGAGGGATTTGTTGATATATCATTCTTGGCCTGATTTATATGACATTTTATGCCTAAATATAGGTTGAGTATTTTCTTTTTATTTTATTATTTATATTTATTTAGAGTATTTTTTATATTTTATAGGGTATTTTTTTTTATAAATATATAAAAAATCAATTTTTTAAGGCTATTGGCAGTATTTTCTGATTTACAGGGTAAAAAAGGGAGATATTCATAATCCCCTCTGAAAATGTCTTTTCATTTAATATATCAACAAAATGCAAACATAATTTTGAACCTTGTTTTTTTCAATAGTCAGATTCATCAATATATACAAATTAGCGCATATTTAATTAGATATAGCCTGATTAGCATATTTAAACATAAAATTACAGAAAACTTGTATTTAAAACTCCTATTTATGTGAATAATCAACTGGTAAAGTTTCATGGTGACATCTGTAAGTTAAAATTTTTATCCTATTCACCTGCAGTGTCTCTCCTTAAGTGATTTATTAATTCTGTTTTTATTTATTTAAATGTATTTCTCTATTCTAGCATTGCTAAATCATCAACACAAATAACAAAAACAAGTGAATAAAATAAAATTATGTGACTTTCTATTTTATTTATATTATCGTCAAAATAATATATAAAACAACAGAAACAAACAGCCAAAAAGTAACCATGATATGAATTAAAAACATAAAATAAAATGACAAATGACTTCTGCACACACATGAATTTTCACAGTAAACATACACACAAACACTATAAGAGCCCACGTTGTGCAGGGACCGTATCGCGCTGCTCACAGAGTGTGTCGAATCTGACCACATGCTAAGAGGGGCTTCAGTGGCGCTCATGGTCCAGTGATGGGCAGATTTACCGCCTACATTTAAACTAAGACCCTGAGCTTAACAGACACACACAGAAAAGAGCAGCCAAAAGCATCCAAAAGTGCCAACCCACAAGTAAACAGGCAGAGATAAACCCACCACTGCTAGCTCAGGACCGCCAGAACCAACTTTAGCTTTCTCTCCTTGATAATAAATGCACGGTGATAAATGGATGCCCTTAAACCTGCCAATTAACAGCATGCTGACAGAACACACACTGCCTCTTTTAGCTCCAGTACTCAGTGTTTTAACCTCAGATGTGTTCAGAATTAAAATAAGACAAAATATGCTTTATCGTCCCCGAAGGGAAATCTGTTTTGGACCCGCAGTTTTTACAAAGACAAAGAACAAACGTCTCTCAACACATCCATGTTCTCATGTACATTAGATAGGTACGTATATTCCCTCTCATGTCATGATTTGCTTCTCTTGTATGCCTGATTACTTCCAACTAATGTGTAGCAATCCTATTTGACCTATGCCTGTTTTTTACCTTTATATATATGTATACATATTCTTTTTCTTTGTTAAAATTATTTTTTTCCCTTATTTTCTATTTTATTTATTATTATTATTTAAAAATATATATATATTAAAAAAAAGATAGGTACGTATATATAGGGTTGGGTATCGAGAATCGAGTATCGATTGGAACCGGGACCAACTTTTCGTTTTTCCCGGAATCGTTCAAAAGTTAAAATTTCGATTCCTAGTTTCGATATTCACAGTCCGCCGAGTGGAAGAAGAAACCGCTGAACAACACCAACGAAGAAGCTTCTACCGGAAGTGTTGGCATAACCGCGCGAGTCGAACATGAGTAGCTTACGTCGGCGGTCCCAATGTGGCTTCACTTTTCAAAAAATAACGAAATCTCGGCAAAATGCAAAATTTGTGACAAAAGGAGTATTTGTGACAGAAGGAGTATTTCCTTCAGAAAGGATTTTTTCCTTCCGAAAGACCGTTGGTTAGCAAGGTTAGCTAAACTTTTTTGACCCTGCCTCTTAAAAGAATCGGAATTGAGAATCGTTAGGAACCGGAATCGAAACAAGGAATCGGAATCAGAATCGTTCAAATTCAAACGATACCCAACCCTAACGTATATAGAAGGCACATTAACACCTTTCATTGCCAGGTTAAAAAAAATATATATACAACCATTATCACTGTTACGACCAAATTGCTCTTGCTATTTTCTGAATTCGTAGAAAGATTGCTAAAATGTGCTGTATACAGGTAACAAAAAAAATCCCATAAAACTTCACTATTCACATAAAAAACAAGTCATAAGATGTGTCCCAATTCACATACTTATGCCGTAGTCCATACCGTTTGTAGTAGGCCTATACTGTAAATAGTGGTAGTGTTCACACTGAAAATACCAAAAAGAAAAAGTGCACTTTAAATATGCAGATGATACACTCAATCAACCTGAAAAATCACGTTCATACAACCAATCATGCGAATCCGATGTTAAATGACACGATTACACGATCGAGTAGAGGTGTAGATCTAGTGCGTCATTTGGGATACAAATATAGCCTCCATGCACAGAGTATACAGTACACTTGCGAAGCACTGCGACTAGTCAAACTAAATAACCATCCAATGAAACTGCGAGGAAATGAAAAAGTGCAAGAGAAGGCCAAGACAGTGGGAAGTGTCGAAGAGCGAAAAGAAACATCACAAACTTCTGCCCACGTCTCCTCAACCGCTGTCTCAATCATATTTAGCCATTCAGAGCAAAAACGACGACAAGCTCTTACTCTTTGTTGCTCATTGACATGTTTGTCAGCCGTATGACTTTACCACGGCTGCAGGGTGTTATTAACCACAACGTGAAGCAGCGGCAACAGCAATTTGATGAAAGATGCCAAAGTGCACTAGAAGTGAAATTTAATGGAATAAACAACTCTTCCAACCAAATAATATACTGCATTTATACTGTATGTAATCACGGGCTGTTCGAGACTGTCAATACCGAATGTGCAGTCACAGGTAGAGCATCAATTTGCAATCATTTTAAAATGTGCCAGAATGTGTAATACATATCAGTTGAGATAAAATAAACATCTTGCTTAAAATGGCCATGTTGACAGGGTAAAATTGGTGTGTCAAAAATGTTGCAAATGCAATGAAATCTTTGTGCCATAGGTTATTATAAAACACGATTGACGACAAGAGAAAAAAACACTCACTGCTCTTGGCTGGAATATTTAGTAGCATTAATAATCAATCATCTATGAGTTAGGCCTAATGTCATAACTAAATAAGTATTTTAATGAGTGCAACTAAAATTAAACCAAAAAATAATTTCATTACATTGAAATAAAGCTGAAATATAAACTTTTATATAAACTTTTGAAAACTATGGAAGTAAAATAAAGTTGAAGCACTAAAATTAGAAAACTTGAATAAAAATAAATAATAGCTAAACAAAAATGTATAACTAATTAAATTAAGAAAAATTACAAAAATGAGAGCTCTTGATTAAAAAATAACTTGCATGATTAAAAAAGCTCTTTTAAAATATTAATAAAAACTATAATAGTGGCTGTTTCAGGGGAACGAGAGTGGGATATCCTTTCGGGTATCCATCCATCCATCCATCCACCCACCCATCCATCCATCCATCCACCCATCCATCCATCCACCTATCCATCCATCCACCCATCCATCCACCCTTCAATCCATCCACCCATCCATCCGTACATCCATCCATCAATCCATCCACCCATCCATCCACCCACCCATCCATGCATCCACCCACCCACCCACCCATCCATCGATCCATCCATCCATCCATCCACCCATCAATCCATCCACCCACCCATCCATCGATCCATCCATCCATCCATCCATCAATCCATCCATCCATCCACCCATCCATCCATCCACCCACCCATCCATCCACCCACCCATCCATCGATCCATCCATCCATCCATCAATCCATCCACCCACCCACCCATCCATGCATCCATCCACCTGCCCATCCATCCACCCACCCCAAGGATAAAAAGATGCAACTGTGCAAAAGATGAGAAAGTATGTTTATTATGCAAATTCTACAAAATAGCCTAGTCTTTATGTCCTTAACTACACCAAAAAAATATGGTTTTTTTTGACATATTTCTGAAAATTATTTTTAATGTACTGTATGTCTGTATGTCTTCAGCCTACCATATCTGGTGTGCGATGGCTTTACAAATACTGGACAATGCTGCACAATCAAATAAACAGACACCATTTTCCCTCAGTTTGTAGAGCAAAATAGAGAATCTCTAGTACAGCAGAAGCATGTGATTTGAGACACCATCTTTATCCTCAATCTGTATTTCCGCATCCCATTTTCTCAGTTTTTTCACCTCCTCTCAAATCTGTTATATAAATCTCCTAATCATCTGCTCTCAGATTTGTGCTTTAATTGCTCCACTGCAGTCATCTGTACACCAAAATGTTTCACTGTGGGAATTAAATGAATCCAATCCATAAAAAACAAAACAAATTTAGAGACAGCTAAAAAAAAAGAGATGGTAAAAAAAGAATGAAATTTGGGAAATGATCTCTCAAGAGTTTCCCAGCAGGAAAAGCCCTTCCCGCTTCTCATTTTCTTTCATTGTGCACTCGTCTCCTTGATCTACCCGATTTTTCCTCTTTTTGATTCTACAGAGTCCAGATATGCTCTTTCAGAAACACCACACGCACTCCTCTCCTATGCGTGATTCATCCACTAATGGGTTCAAAGAAGGCAAAATGCACACATCACATAAATACCTAAACACATGCACGCACAAATGTGCACACTCAACTTCTCAATAATAAATACAGACCTTGTGAAAATAAAATACTGGATAGATGCTTCTAATATGCGTCTCTACTCTTGAAGAATATTATAACATCTAAATGGACCTCAGTGGCCTCTTTGTGTTTGTAGAGCAAAAGGCAGTGATGGGTATGAATCTCTTAAAGGTGAAGTGTGTTATTCTCTGCAAAGCTTGTATCGATTGGACAAACAGATAGCGGCAAACTCGCACAACTGATGATATACTAACTACCGTTAAAGGGTCATTCCACCTCTGGAAAGATGAATGTGTATTTATGTAGAAGAAATGTGAAATTATTTTTGAATTTGGAGCTTTCTAGACTGAGAAAAGCCAGAAAATGTATTTTTTGGCTTATGTGGATGAAAGACAACAACTCCCAGAATGCACTTGCTTCGCTGTCCTAGGAGGCCACGCCTACCGGTAACAGAGCGCAGTAAATAAACAACAAGTCTAGGCTACTAGTGAGTCTCCGTGATGAGTCTGCCCAAAAATGTGTTTCAAGATCAACCAAAATGTCCGGGATTCGGCTTTTGCGTTCTCCAGTCGCCATTTATCATGTTTACTATGGCGAGCGGGACGAGTGAGGGCCGCGGGAGAACGGCGCGAGGCCGGTGGCGTGATTACCGATGAGCGACACCTGTGAGACGCACCGGTCTCGTATCTCTCACAGAGGAGCGGGAATTTTCTTAGCAATGTTAAAACGCACATCAACCGATCACTTCTTTAGCGTTCATGTTAAAGGGTTAGTTCACCCAAAAATGAAAATTAAGTCATTAATTACTCGCCCCCATGCTGTACCAACCCCGTAAGACCTTCGTTCGTCTTCGGAACACAAATGAAGATATTTTTTATTAAATTTGAGAGCTGTATAACTACCACATTGGCTCCTAAGGGACTGCCTCTTGACGGCCCAAAAAGTCAATGAAGAAAATGTTTAAATATCCCAAGTGACTATCGTGGCTCAACTATATGTTTATCAAGCGACGCGAATACTTTTTGTGCGAAAAAACAAACAAAAATAACGAGTTTATTCGACTATTTCTTTTCTTCCTTGTAGGCCAGAAACGAGACTTCCTTAGATTTCCACGACGCATGCGCGAGAATTGCGATCTGAAGTAGTGTAAGCTGGTGTAAGCAGATCGCAATTCTCGCGCATGCGTCGTGGAAATCTAAGGAAGTCTCGTTTCTGGCCTACAAGGAAGAAAATAAATAGTCGAATAAACTCGTTATTTTTGTTTGTTTTTTCACACAAAAAGTATTCGCGTCGCTTGATAAACATATAGTTGAGCCACGGTAGTCACTTGGGATATTTAAACATTTTCTTCATTGACTTTCTGGGCCGTCAAGAGGCAGTCCCTTAGGAGCCAATGTGGTAGTTATACAGCTCTCAAATTTAATCAAAAATATCTTTGGTTCGATTGAATCGAACTCTAGTTCGTTTGCCCCCTTGGTGCGGACCTTTTGGGCAGGTGTGAATACAGCAATCGAACTCGGGTGCGGACCAAACAACCGAACCGAGACCCAGCTGAAGAGGTGGTCTCGGTACGGTTCCAAACGAACTCTGGTACGGTTCGTTTACGGTGTGAACATGAACCGACCCAATTGCAAGAAAGCACTGCGTCGAAAGAGAATATTGCGCGTCTTTCTGCACGTCTTTCCGCGCGCCGTGTGTGAATGTCTAATCGCGCAAAGATGCAAAAAAAATATCATTTGCAGTTCATAAAGCATTTGCAGTTCACCACCTTTTGGTGGTGCTTGACGAGTTTTCCCCTTAAGGGTGCCGAGTGCCGAGAAAAATTCTACATAAATGTAATGAATTATTATTATTATTAATGTAAGGATAGTTACAATACAAGGATGATGATGCGTTAATTTACGTTAAACTGGACAAACTTAATCGCAAGCGTTAACATTGACAGCACTTGTTAGTACACAATAAGAATCTCATTATTTAAATGAGTGAACATAGCCCCTCTCTATGAATGAAAACTTTATACCTTCTCCGTCTTCTGTGCAGTGCCACTTGTAACGCAAAGTTGAGATGTTGCCCAGAGATAAAAAAAAACAGAAGGTGGTCGAATGAAAAGATGCACGAGAGACGAGAGTTGTCGTATTTCCCCGCGTTTATAGAGCCACTCAAACGTTACACTCGTCGCCTTCTCAAAATCCGAATTACAACTTCGTATAGATGACATTGTATCATATGATACTCATTAGTTTCTTCATATTGCGTTTGTACAGAATTAACACAAAATTAGTAAAAGAACAAATATTGCAGTATGAAATATATGGAAATATCTCCATGCTGAGCCTTTTTTGCACTTCCTGATTTCCCTTGAGAATCCTTGTCCAATGAATGGACGACCTTAGCACACGTGTGGTTTGGTTTACAAATTTTGGTTCACTTGCAAAAAGAGCAGTGTGAAAGCGAACCGTACCAAAAAAAAAAATATAATAATTTATTTGGTCCGGACCAAAGCAAGTGAACTATCGGACTTTCCTGGTGTGAATACACCCTCAGATTCACCATTGGAATGAATTCAGTTAAATTGAAACAAAAGCTGTGCATGTAAACAATGAATGGCGACTGCAGAATGCAAAAGCTGAATTCCGGACATCGATGGCCGAACATAGGCGGAAAAAGAGGATGGTATATCTTCAAAATTAGCCTAACCAAACGCCCAGTTAAGTCGATCATCTTGTAATAAAGATCTAATCGAGGAAAAACACGCTTTATTGTTGTATTTTCATTGCATTTTTAATTTATAAAAAGTGAAATATAATAAATTTGAATATAAAAATATTAACGATTAATCGACGATCGACTAAGAAAATTTAATCGAATGCCCCTCCCTAATGCAAACGCCTCCTAAAAGCCTTTTAAATTGCATGGCATCCAACACAGCCTATGTCACGTCGAACAATCCACCGATTCAATTGCTTTTACTACAAATCCAATAGGAAAGTTCCTAGTTCATACATCAAAGTCAGTGTTTGTGTTTCGACTCTCAGCAGTGGAATGGTCAACTTCAGTGTTTTCTCTGAGACAGCTGCCCTCCGTTCAGCCATAACTGATTCACAATGCAGTTCTCCGGATCGTACACAGGTAAACGGTGCATCGTGACGAACAACAACAGTGACAACAGCGTGTCCTGGCCCATCAGATAAACATTTACTAGGATACAGTGTCAGCACAGGGACAGCCAGAGAAGCGAATGCAACATTTATGAGGTGCGCTCTCTTGATCTCGTGTTGGTTTAGTGCCAGACTCTTTAAAGCTTTGAGTTCTGTATAAGCAGCTGGCAAATCGCAGCTAATGCAACCTATACAGCGCAGCTCATTACCGCAGAGCGTGTGTGTGAGCATCTGTGTTTTTTAGTGCATGTGTTACTAAATGTGACCACCGAGCATGTAATTGCGTTTTGCAGTTTTTTTCTGGTGACATCTCATAATTACTGTCAAAATCCTGCGGTTAACAAACTCTGAGGCAATGCAATAGCCTTGATTTATATAAAAGAACCTCCCAAATTGACCTGCTTAGCAACAAGGATAGTGTTACTGTTATGTGTGTGTGGGTGTACTATTGAGCGATTAGTGTGTGTGCTATTTCTTTTGAGTTACAGATGGCGAGGTAGAGTTGTACAGAGGAAAGCAAAGTGACGTCACGGGAGTTCCTGCTATTTAAGCGGTGCCGGTTCTGATGTCACGGCTCTCTCTCTCACTGCTCTCTCACAGCCCGCTCTCCTCTTCTCTCCGCCTAATTACCAGCTGGGGTGATCACCTGTGGGTTATCGTCTCGCCATGCGGGAGCGAGGCGAATGATTGTTTTCTTTTGATTCTAGTTTATTTGTTTAAACCAGGTAGTGGCTTTATTTTCCTTTGTACACTTTTTATTATTTATTTAGTTTAGTGAAGGGAAGCAGCTGCCCGGAAGACTCACCCGTTTTATTTCTTTTCGGGAGCCAGGTAAGATCTCTCCTGACTGAAGTACAGGGTTAGTAAGGGTATCTGTTTTCCCTTTATGGGCCCTACCTGTGTTATCTTTATTTTGCTGAATTTATGATTTATTGTCCACTCAACTCTCAAGGCCTGTCTAATTAAAAATATGGTGTGTTAACGCCAGAAACGCTAAATCGTCTGTGATTCCTATATGTTCGGTCTTTTATCTATGTGAGAATTTATAACGAGCTGAACTGGATTGAGGGCTGTAACATATTTGGGGGCTCGTCCGGGATCGATGAACGAATTTTGTGTGGCTTTGTTTAATCTGCTCACACTTTGTAGTTGTTACTTCGGTAACTTTGTATAATCACAGTCGATTGGCGTGAATTTTTTTTTTGACTCGTGTAGTGCTCGTTTTTTGTTTCCTCTCTTAACCCAAACGTTAGATCTGACCATGTTCGAATTAACTAACTTTATTGCAGATCCGACGCAAGATGAGCTGTTCAAAATCAACAGGGTAGATCTTACGAAAATTGCTGCTCACTTTAAGGTTGGTTTCCGTAAAACTATAACTAAACGTGAGTTACAGATATTGCTTCTTGATTCATTGCATGAATTGGGCGTTTTTGGTGATGAGGAAAAGATGATGGATTATCCTGATTCAGTTGAGGGTGGTTCAGAGGATCTTGCATTGCAGATTAAGAAATTGGAGCTGCAAGCTAAGGAGCACGACAGAGTTTTGTTGAGGGAGAGAGAAGAATGGGAGCGTGAGAAAGAGAGACAAATGAATCGTGAGAGACATGAACTTGAGTTGAAAAGGTTAGAAATGGAGCAAGCGTGCCGCCTGAAAGAAATGGAGCTGAAATCTCGTGAAAGAGGTTTAACAGATACTTCTGATTTCGACGTGAGTCGTAATATTCGTATGGTTCCTCAGTTTCGAGAGCAAGAGGTAGATAAGTTTTTTGCTCTTTTTGAACGCGTTGCTAACAATATGAAATGGCCGAAAACATTTTGGCCCATGTTGTTGCAGTGTGTTTTTGTGGGTAAAGCCCAAGAAGCTTTTTCTTCTTTATCAGTTGAGGAGAGTCTTGATTACGATCAGGTGAAGGTGTCCGTTCTTAGAGTGTATGAGCTGGTTCCCGAAGCTTATCGTCAGAAATTTCGTAACCTTCGGAAAACTAATGAGACTTACGTTGAGTTCGTTCGGGAGAAGGAGTCAATGTTTGATCGTTGGTGCGTTTCTATGAAAGTGAAAACTTTCGAAGAGCTCCGTGAACTGATTATTTTAGAGGAATTTAAAAACTGCTTACCCGAACGCGTTGTAACTTATTTAAATGAGCAAAAAGTTTTGAAATGTTCCGCTGCTGCCGCGTTGGCTGATGAATATGTGCTTACACATAAAAATGTGTTTAGCGTAACACCAAAGATTCCATCAGTTAACAGTCATCGGTCTTCTCAGCGTAACTTGGAACGCCCTCTGCCTGTCGATAAAGTGGCGGTGAGTTCTGATAAATCCGTGTTCTCACCTGTTTGTTTTTATTGTAAGAAACGTGGACACATTATTTCTGAGTGTAATGTGCTCAAAAAGAAGAATAATGTTCCTAAACCAGTAGGTCTGTTGATGACGTCCTCGTCACAGGTGGAAGGACTGCAGTCGTTGGCTTCTGATGCTGACATGTGGAAAGATGAAGGATATGTGCCGTTCATGATGGACGGATTCGTATCTTTGGCAGGTAAAGATGATTTACGTAAACCAGTCAAGATACTTCGTGATACAGGCGCTGCTCAGAGTTTTATTCTGGAGGGAGTATTGCCGTTGTCTGATGAGAGCTTTATTGGTTCAAGCGTCTTGGTACAGGGTTTTGAAATGGGCTTTGTGAAGGTACCTTTGCATGAGATTGAAATTGAGTCTTCCCTTGTTGTTGGCCGCGTTGTGGTTGGAGTGCGACCGTGTCTTCCTGTTCGAGATGTCACATTTATTTTAGGAAATGACTTAGCGGGAGGAAAAGTTTTTGCTAGCCCTGAGGTAACTGATGTTCCTCTACCTGGTACTTCTATTGATGCATTAGCTCAGACATATCCTGAGGTTTTCCCCTCATGTGCTGTTACTCGCGCTATGACCCAGAGACTGAAAGATAAAAATCTTTGTGAATCAGAAAGTGAGTGGAATTTTGATTTGAGTGATACGTTCCTCTCTAATGCAGATTTTTGTCAGGTTAAGTGTTCAGACTTTGTTGACGGTTTAGACCTCGCCGTTAATAAGCGAGATGAACACTCTATGGGGCTCAATGGATTGTCTCTGTCTCGCGAGCAGCTTATTGTTGAACAGAGGAAAGATGAGAAAACGTCATCCCTCTTTGAAGCTGTTGTTCCTGTGGAGCAACTCGAACAGGTATCGCAAGGTTACTTTGTTGAAGATGGGGTGTTGATGAGGAAGTGGAGACCACCTACTGCATCTGCTGATGATGAGTGGCAAGTCGTCAAGCAGATAATAGTTCCCTCCTCGTACCGCTCTGAGATTTTGAGCCTTGCGCATGATAGCCCGTTTGCCGGTCATTTAGGAGTGAATAAAACATACGACCGTATCCTCCGTAATTTTTTCTGGCCTGGTTTGAAAACCGATGTTGCGAGTTATTGCCGAAGTTGTCATGTGTGCCAAATGACGGGAAAACCGAACCAGAATATCCCACCCGCTCCATTACATCCAATTCCTGCTTTTAGTGAACCATTTGAGCGGGTGATGATTGACTGTGTCGGTCCTTTGCCTCGTACTAAGTCAGGAAATCAATACTTGCTGACCATAATGTGCTCGTCAACATGTTTTCCAGAGGCAATCCCTCTGCGTAAAATTACTGCACCAGTGATTGTGAAATCTCTTGTAAAGTTTTTCTCACTGTTTGGTCTTCCGCGTACTATTCAATCGGACCAAGGTACGAATTTTATGTCACGTGTGTTTAAACAAGCTCTGGAGCAGTTGCATATACAACATCGTACGTCAAGTTGTTACCATCCTGAAAGCCAGGGCGCACTTGAAAGGTTCCATCAGACTTTAAAGTCAATGTTGCGCGCGTTCTGTCTTGAGTTTCAGAAGGATTGGGACGACGGGGTACCCATGGTTATGTTCGCCGTGCGAGAGGTTGTGCAGGAGTCGTTGGGCTTTAGTCCGGCTGAACTGGTGTTCGGGCATACTGTCCGTGGTCCACTTAAAGTGATTAAAGATCATTGGACTAGTGACCCAACTCCTAACATTCTTGACTATGTTTCAGGATTTCGTTTCAAGTTGCGTCGTGCATGTGAGTTGGCCAAAGAGAATTTGGAGATTTCTCAGCGACGAATGAAAAAACGTTATGATCGTTGTGCTAAACTTCGTAGCTTTGCTCCTGGCGACAAGGTGTTAGTGCTGATGCCAGTGCCTGGGTCTGCATTGCAAGCTCGTTATTATGGTCCTTACCCAGTCAAAGAAAAGGTGAGTGAGCTTGATTATGTTATCTCGACGAATGACCGAAGAAAGAAAACTCGTCTTTGTCATATTAACATGCTTAAACCGTACTTCGAAAGACCGCCAGAATGGTCTGGTAGGAAGTCGGCTGTGTTGACTGTTTTACCTACAGACTTTCCGGTGACCGAGGGACCGGTGCTGTCCAGTGCTGATGTACCTGAGGATGGGGTGCTGTCCAGTGCTGAATCTTTCATCCGCCCAGAGTGTCCTTTATCGGACAACGTTGCTGTTGCCACTTGTGAAGGGGATGTGGAGTTTCCTGCTGCAGAACTGGTTGCGGGAAGGTTGAAGAATTCTTCGATAATTCGAACTTTGGACTCGCATTTTTCACATTTAACTGTAACTGAACGAGCTGATGTGATTAGTATTATTCGGAAGTATGAGAATTTGTTCTCTGATGTTCCCTCGTGTACCTCATTAATAGAGCATGATATCGACGTTGGCAATTCGTTGCCTATTAAACAACACGCATATCGTGTGAGCCCTGAAAAGAGAACTCAGCTGCAACACGAGGTAAACTTTATGCTCGAAAATGATATCGCCGAGCCCAGTTTTAGTCCTTGGAGCTCCCCCTGCTTGTTGGTCAAAAAGACTGACGGTACATTTCGTTTTTGTACTGATTTTAGACGCGTTAATGCTGTAACGAAACCCGATAGTTATCCATTGCCGCGTATGGAAGATTGCGTGGATCATGTTGGAAATGCTGCGTTCGTCACTAAAATCGATCTGCTTAAAGGTTACTGGCAGGTGCCTTTGTCAGATCGCGCAAAAGAGATTAGTGCGTTCGTAACACCAGATCATTTCCTACATTACAAAGTAATGGCTTTCGGCTTACGAAACGCTCCGGCAACCTTTCAGAGATTGGTTAATCGTGTCATCAAAGGTATGCATAATGTTGAAGCGTATTTGGATGACTTAGTCATTTACAGCGCGTCTTGGTCAGAACATGTGGAGCAACTCGAGGAGCTGTTCAGTCGTTTGTCTCGAGCTAACCTCACAGTGAATTTAGTGAAGTGCGAATTTGGTCGCGCCACGGTCACCTATCTGGGAAAAATCGTCGGTAGCGGTCAGGTTCGACCTGTTGAGTCTAAGGTGGAGGCTATCACCAATTTTCCCATGCCCACCACGCGTCGGGAGCTCCGTCGATTTTTAGGAATGGTCGGATACTACAGAAGTTTTTGCAAAAATTTTTCTGTCGTCGCTTCTCCTTTAACCGACCTACTTAGTCCAAAAGTTGCGTTTAAATGGACCGAGACTTGTCAGTTGAGTTTTGAGAAAATCAAAGCACTTTTGGTTTCTTCTCCTGTTTTGTCAGCTCCTGACTTTTCTACTCCGTTTTTTCTTGCTGTTGATGCAAGTGACACTGGTGCTGGAGCTGTACTCCTTCAACTAGATCAGGCTGGTGTTGAGCATCCTGTTTGCTACTTTTCACGCAAATTTAATAAACATCAGCGAGGTTACTCCACTATTGAGAAGGAGGCGCTCGCCCTTGTCCTTGCCATTCAACATTTTGATGTTTACATTGCTTCTGTTACGCACCCACTGATTGTTTACACGGATCACAATCCCTTGACTTTTATTAGTCGAATGAAAAACAATAATCAACGACTGATGCGTTGGAGTTTGTTTTTACAGACTTTTGAGTTGGACATTCGTCACATTCGGGGTAAGGATAACGTGATTGCTGACGCTTTGTCTCGTACTTGAATTAATTGTAGGTTATTCTGAGGTAAGCTGATTTCATCCCTACAATTAATCATTTAAGGGTGAGGGTGTTATGTGTGTGTGGGTGTACTATTGAGCGATTAGTGTGTGTGCTATTTCTTTTGAGTTACAGATGGCGAGGTAGAGTTGTACAGAGGAAAGCAAAGTGACGTCACGGGAGTTCCTGCTATTTAAGCGGTGCCGGTTCTGATGTCACGGCTCTCTCTCTCACTGCTCTCTCACAGCCCGCTCTCCTCTTCTCTCCGCCTAATTACCAGCTGGGGTGATCACCTGTGGGTTATCGTCTCGCCATGCGGGAGCGAGGCGAATGATTGTTTTCTTTTGATTCTAGTTTATTTGTTTAAACCAGGTAGTGGCTTTATTTTCCTTTGTACACTTTTTATTATTTATTTAGTTTAGTGAAGGGAAGCAGCTGCCCGGAAGACTCACCCGTTTTATTTCTTTTCGGGAGCCAGGTAAGATCTCTCCTGACTGAAGTACAGGGTTAGTAAGGGTATCTGTTTTCCCTTTATGGGCCCTACCTGTGTTATCTTTATTTTGCTGAATTTATGATTTATTGTCCACTCAACTCTCAAGGCCTGTCTAATTAAAAATATGGTGTGTTAACGCCAGAAACGCTAAATCGTCTGTGATTCCTATATGTTCGGTCTTTTATCTATGTGAGAATTTATAACGAGCTGAACTGGATTGAGGGCTGTAACAGTTACCATGTTTGAAGATTAAAATATTGGAAAAAAAAAAAAAAAAAGACAGAACTTTAAAGGGATGAGAATTGTGTCATTATTTTTCTACCCTCGAGTCATTCAAAACCTACATGGCAATGGCCACAATTTTCTTGGGCAATAAAAAATGTTTTTCAAAAATATCTTCTCAGGCTTGGAACAACATAAGGATGTCCAGAAATTATAAGTTTGAGTGAACTATGCATTTGTAATACCTAAACCTCTTAAGAAAAGACTTTTCTCTAGAGCCCGGCCGATAAAGGATTTTGAAGGCCGATACCGATACTTGTTTTTAAAATCCGATATATCGGCCGATATTTTTTTTTTTTTTAGAAACACACAAAACATTAATAGATTTCCCTAACATTAGTTATTTGTAGTTATTTATGAGATTTAACTAAAATAATATGATAATGCATTGTGACAAAATGCTAAGTTACCCTTGTAGTCCAGTCATTTTAAGCCAATATGGGGGTCAACCTTGAACAAATTGCAACAGAAGCAAACTCAACTGATTTTGTATCCTCAATATGTCCCGACTCGAGTAAGGAAAAAAAGCCCCGAAGAATCCCATTAGAAATCCCAGTTTAGAAAAAGACCCAAATATATCCCATTCATTCGCCTATTAATTCGTTTTCTCACATGAAAAGTCTAAAAATTCTAACCTTTAGACATCATCATGAAAATCACTGAGTTGATTGCTTACATCAAGACAAACAAAAAATGTATTACAAGTTTTTTGCAATTGTTTAACATGGACAAATGGTGCATAATCTAATTACATGTGCTAATTTGCATAATTATCCAAACAGATCTAGTATAGCAGGTTAAATTGTTTTTTTGAATCTCGTTGACATATAACAGTAAAAGACTTAATGTTAAGGTCTGAATGGCACCCATTTAGGCTACAGGTGAACATTAATACAGGAAGAATTACTTTAGCAGAGGTGGGGTTTGGGGATGGGTCAGTGGGACTGTTTCTGGGGGATAAATCGGTCTGGAACTACTTTTCTCGTTGGCTTATGCCACCAAACCCTTTTATTTTTCACACTGATATCATGTTTCACTCAATATGTCGCATTGAAGAAGTACAATTAGTTGCAAACACCGTTTCATTCGAAATTAGCAAGCAAGCATAACAACCAAACTGTTCACCTTACCCGTCCAATCAGCACCGGTTCCGGTCCACTATATTCCTCTATCACAAAAAACTGGTTCCATATCCAGCTTCTCCGGCTCCGGGATTGTGAGGGCATCTCATCCAGATTTGGTCCAGGAAAGGTCCTGTGGAAATCACCACTGCTCTCTGCATCTTGGCTGCCAATCATTATAGTTTGTACTTCCTGTGTGCTGTTTTTTAACCCAGAAGGAGGCTTCAGGAGGATCACGCTGGCGTCAGATCTGCCGGGTCCTTTTTCACCGGGATCAGTTTCAGTTTCCGCTACTGCAACGGGAACGAAGCGATCTTGAGATCTTTTGGAGTTCTGATCAAGAGTTGAGACTGTTGTCTTAGGGATTTCTGGGATCTCTTTGGAATTGGGATCAAATTGATTCAGAATATGTGGAGTAGAATCTGTGTTCACACTTGCATCAGACATCAAAACAGGAGTCAATGTGATTTCAAATCCAGTTTTTGCACTTTCTTCAATTTGTGTGTGATGCAATCCTAATACAGAGTCAATAGCGCCGTCTTTGTTGCTTTTTGGCAAATTATCCTCATTTTTATGTGCTAATCTCAAGCTTGGCGTTCCTGCTTTGTTGGCAAGCGACATCTCGCTTTGCCCTTCCTCCACGTCTAGACTTTCTACCTGACTGTATTCCCTTGCAGTTTGCGAATGCTCCTCGCTTTTCCATGTTCTCAGACGAGCTCTACTTTCCCCGAGCTCCAAGCACATGCACAGAAAGAGCAACGCAGCCCAGATACTGCCACTCATCTTGCCTCACTTTGTTATTAGTCACAATGTTTGCCACGGGGGGGAAGAACAATAAGATCGACCTTCACTCACGCTCTGTCTCGCTGAGTGGGCGGCTGCTCCATTCATCTCCTCTTCTATTCCTTATTCTTCATGAGGCTCAGTGGTCATTTTTGGGGATTACATTTCTCTCTTTGGGTCGGGTTAAACACAGAGGGCGATTCCCATGGTTTGGGTTTGATTGGGCAAACCTGTTCAGAGAGATAAGAGGATGAGAATCAGTGCTGATCATGAGAAAAGTTAATTGGGATTTGCTGTTGGGATTACTGGAAAACTAGCACAGTTTCAATTAGGTAACAGTTTGGGGTCTCTGCAGGATCATGGGTACAGAAACGTGCACGACTAGCCAAGCTTCATAAAACTTTCAATCTCTTAAAATCTGGGACTGCTCCAAAGAAACCTTCCAAAGCACACAATAAAATACAGAAGCTGAGCGCTTCGTTTCCATTACTTCCCCCAAATGAGGTTGAGTTGAGGATTTGAGGAAGTCTTAAATTGAGGAAAAAACACACACAAATGCGACTTATTATTTGTTGTAATTTTTTCTTTTTGTTGCATACTGATATCCAATACTTGATTTGAGGATATGCCATGCTATTAAAAGTAAAAAATATAAAATAAAAACATACAGCTTCTCTAGTCTAAATATGCATAAATGACAATGCAACAGCTTTTGAAGCAAAAAACAATATTGCAATATTCCTTAAACTGCCCTTGGCCATCTCCCAAACTTTATGCTTGTGCAATGTAATTACTCTCTTGAATTTTAGGTGGTAAGCACTTTGAAACAGTCAATCACTTAGGCTAGTTCTTAAAAAACGTGTTGATTTGCGTGATTGAGCATTTTACAGGGCTGTTTCTAACTGTGCGGACGAGGTTATTTCCATCCACATTAACACTCTGGCACCAAACCGTGTCCTCATTCACTTTTATGCGGCACATTTTTAGAGGCACACGGAGGCTCTAAACGGCAAGTACAGCACGACGATTTCAACAAGCAACACCGACTCTATCTTTAAACACGGCTATTTGTCACTAACTGCCCTTTTAAAATATAAAAGCGTAAAACTGACTCAAGTATTTCAATCGAGCTGTACAGCAGCTGTCTTTGACTACAAATGAATGTTCAAGCTTTATGAATTTACCTTGTGAATAAGAATTACACTTTAGCATACTTTTATAAAGAACACTATCTACAGAAAATTCTCTGTGCAAATGTAATTTCATTTTTTTCACACACTTATGAACACGTAATGCACATCGTCTTCAGAGATTTGAGTTTTGTTGAGTTTCTTGTAGAAAACGTGCAATTTGAAACCCGTTTTCAAAAGTTAGCGTTTTCAGGCACTCAAAACGCCGGTGTCGTGTAAACGAACGGCGAAAACGCATACTATGGTTTACGTTTTAGTTGAAAACGGTGTCGTGTAAGCTGCCCCTTAATTGCATGTACATTTAAAATCTAATAAAATTGGATTATAATTATGCAATTTCCAAACCGATCACACGGCAATTCTTACGAATTTTACGAGGTGGCTAATTCCTAACAATTCGTACAACCTCACTTGTACGAATTAGTACGATTTTTGACCCCTGACCCCACCCCAAAACCTATCCATCACGTGGGTTTAGACAAATCGTACAAATTCGTACGAATGAGGTCATACGAATTCGTACGAATTAGCCACCTTTTAATCACGCATACAAATTCGTACGAACTGGTCGTGAGATAGCGTTAGCAATTTCATATTTATTTCTATATCCTTAAATTATGGTTAGCAATTATGGTAAGCTAAAATATATCTTAAATGTCATATGTCAAACGTGTATGCATTTAAAAATATTTGTAAATAGACATTTTTAATGAAGAAGCAGCAATTTAGTACATAAAAAAAAATATTTGCAACAAAAATATTTCAATAAAAATATTTGCACAAAGCAAGCCGATCCACTTTTCCATCTTGATAAGAACATTAAAATGAGAAAAAAATAATGGGACAAAAAGAAATCAAGAGACATTTAAAATAGATACGCGATTAATCTTGAGTTACTATGACATGACATTGATGCGATTAATCGCGATTAAATATTTTAATCGTTTGACAGCACTAATATAAATGTACGATTTTAAATACACTACACATCAAGGCCGCTTTTTAACATATACATCTGTTTTACCATATTCTCGCTTTACTGCATTTAATGTATTTTACCCATGTTGGTAATGTTTGTAATTTGTTCTCTTTCTCTCAAATCCTGCTGCTGTCTAAACATTCAGACAGCTTTCCCTAAACAGATTAAAAGCAGGAGAGAAATGGCCATGTCCTGAACCAGTCAACCCTGTAGCTCTCCTCACATTTACACATCCAACTCGGGTTTCCTGCGAGACAGAAGATAAGAGCACACGTTCAGCAAATGTAATCATATGGCCATGGCACTGGAGCTAAATTTAAGAGCTTTGTTATTTTTTTCCCTGATTGTCTAATGAGTCTCATTACAAAAACGGAAAGAAAAGAGGCTAATTCCATCTTCAAATGCCTTGCTTACAGTACTTAGCGTGTCTCAGAAAAACAATACGGTCATGTTGAACTACAGGCACATCTCTCAGGAGACCACAGATGTGGAAGTAATCTCTGATCAATGATTCAGACGGAAACCACAAATGTCAGCTTTCACAATCCGGACGGTCTCTGAGCTCAGGCTATGGTTTGAGAGCCGAGACTCAGGCTACATCCAAACTTTCAATTATCAGAGTTGTGTGACTCGTGAACCTCGATGTTTGCACAGAAGTGACATTTCGTAATTGTGTTTCTTTACAACCGGGAGCAACCCATAGAAAAGTCAAGGGATGAAACATTTTCTGAATAAAATGTGTGGTGTTTGTCTGTGCAAAATATGTATTTACTACTGCATCTATTGCTGATTTGGTGCTCAAGAATCATTTATTACTATTATCAATGTTGAAAATAAATAAATAAATTAAAATATTAAAATATAATCAATTAGAAAATAGTTATTTTAACCCCTTAACTGTCATGCCTTAACTGGACGCTTGCCATTATATTTATATCTTAGAAAAGACTGTAATATTGACAAACTATATATCATTTGAAAGATTACAATTTGGTGACTGATTTTCAAAATAAATTACACAGGAGCCGTTATTTACCAATTTGCAACAAGAATATTTTCATACTCATAAAGTCTGTTCAGACTTTTATTTTGAAATAGCAATGTACATGAAAAATCATGAAAAAAAGGTAGAAACCTCAGTTTGTTTTCATGCCAAGAGTTCAAAAGATTGCATCTATTCAATTATTTTAGAAAAAAAGGGCCTGAAAATGTTTTAAATATTCCAAAAAAACAAAACAAAAAAAAATTCACCATTTGTGACGCGCATGCGTGTTCTTTGTATGCGTTTCTTAGAGGTTGAATTCATATCAAAATCTGCCAAACTTCCCATACTACTTCTGAATAGGATCTATACTTTATAAATTGCATGAATTGAAAATTGTGTAAATAATGGTTCATATCACTCAAAACACATATGGAAACGGAGGCGCTCTTATATGGAGTCTGGTTGTGCCCTAGTGGAAGCGTTCGGTACTGCGCCCAACAAAATCTCACAGAAAGCTCATTTTTTAAGATATCAACCAAAAGTTTTAAACACAACTTGTTCAGATTTTTGGCTTTGATTTTTCTGCAGTTTTAGAGTAGCCCAGATTTTGAATATATATATATATATATGAATAATTAATGTTTTTACATTGTACATACTACTTTTTTTCTGTTTCACTTTCTTAATTCATTTAACTTCGACATTCAAATGTCTTCTTTAAAATGAGACCAATCTTACATCTATATTCCAAAGCATTCTTGAATTACAACCATTTAAGAAGGAAATGTGCATTTCCATGTCTATTCAAAAAAAGGGGGGGGGGTGACAGTTAAGAGGTTAAATTGTAATAATATTTCACAAAATTACTATTTTTAGTGATTTTCTTGATCAAATAAATGCAGCGTTGGTGAGCAAAGAGACTTCTTTTGCAAAAAAATCACATTTTGACCAGTAGTGCACAGTTAGGGGTTTGTTCAAATGACTAACCCAAAGTATAAGCAATGATCATAATGATTTGGGACAGTCTTGTCTGGACCTCAACCCAAAACTTTAGTTACAGATTCTTCACAGGAAGAATATAAAGAAAGCACCTAGTGCATTAGACCTCGACTAAGATTAGTTTTCCATCGCAGAGAATTGCCACTTATCTGAAACTCTGCATTGTCCGAGATGAGAAAACCTTTTGCAAGCAAAAGCCAAGCATTCACACAGGAGTCCATGACACCCCAAAGTACATTAACTTTCATTTATTCTGAAGCACTCCCAAGCCCAGACTGAATAAAACATCTGCGATATGTACAGTACAAATCCCCGTGACAGTCTTCTTGCCCTGGGTCTTTGTTCACCTCGCAAGAGCTTGTACCATCGGCCATGAAACGCATCATTAATAGAAAGCAATAAAGTGTCTGTTCGGGCCGCCGCCTCCCCGGCTGTGGATCAATATTGTTTCCACACATCAGCGGCGGTGACAGCAACTGTATCGCGGGAGAAAGTAATAGAGACAGGTGGAAGTGGGTGGGCTGAACATGGCTGTAATGGAACGCCAAGGCCAAACTTTTGCAACTGAATCCAATTAATCAGCAGCGTTTGATAGATGTGACGGCAAACAAACAAATAAAGATCAGCACAAACTCATTCGTGTGTGTGTGACAAGGGGAAAATAAGGGGTTGTGTTGTGTTAGGCCTGCAATATTTGTGCTTCATTACATCTGAATACATCATATTCCAGCTCTAAATCAAGCCTTTTACACGAACACATCAAGCATTTTACCATATTTCTGCTTTAATATACTGTATGTCAAGAATAGGTCCGATATTGCTGCATCTTAGCATATGTTAGTTTTGCTACACTTCCATCATATTTTACCATATCTCCATGGATCTCAGTATTACAATATTTTGGCTTTGCTACATCGAGTATTTTAGCATCTACCAGCTTTACATGTTATTACATCAAGCATTTCACCAAATACAGCTTTATCACATATGAAGTAGCCTATATTTTACCATTTTCCAGCTTTACATGTTAAGTAATTTACTATATTTCAGATTTACTACATCAAACATTTTACCGCATTCAAGTTTTGCTACATCTCATGTTAGGGCTGTCAAACGATTAATCACGATTAATCGCATCCAAAATAAAAGTTTGTGTTTACATAATATATGTGGGTGCACTATAATTATTTTATATATATATATATATATATATATATATATATATATATATATAAATAAACACACATGCTTGTATATATTTAAGAAATATTTTCATGTATATACTATATATAGATTTATATATAAATATTTTTATATACAAATAATATTTTTTTCTTAAATATACATGCATGTGTATGTATTTATATATGTACAAAATAATGATACATAGTGCACCCACATATTTTATGTAAACACAAACTTTTATTTGGGATGCGATTAATCGCGATTAATCGTTTGACAGCCCTATCTCATGTATTTGTCCATATTTCGCCTTGACAACATTTTAAGTATTTTCCATAGCATTCAAGTTTTACTACTTTTTACAATATTTTAGCTTTTCTAGATTTCAAGTATTTTACCATACGCAAGATTGACCACATAAAGTATTTTACTACTTTCTTGTTTTACATAAAGCACTTTACCACATTCCAGCTATAATACATCTTAAATATTTAAAGGGTTAGTTCACCCAAAAATGAAAATGGCGTCATTAATGACTCATCATGTCGTCCCAAGCCCATAAGACCACCATCTATGAACACAGTTTCAAATATTTTAGATGTAGTCCGAGAGCTTTCTGTCCCTCCATTATAAATGTATGTACGGTACACTGTCCTTCTCCAGAATAGAAATACAAACATCATCAAAGTAGTCCATGTGACATCATCGGTGGGTTAGTTAGACTGTTTTGAAGCATGGAAAATACATTTTGGTCCAAAAATAACAAAAACTACGACTTTAATTAGCATTGTACTGTCTTCCGGTTCTGAAGATGAATGGAGGTCTTACGGGCTTGGGGCGACATGAGAGTGAGTCATTAATGACATCATCTTTCTTTTTGGGTGAACTAACCCTTTAACAATAACTGCAGTATTTTACCATATTTCATTATTCTGTTTTTATTATTTGACCACATTCTCGCTTTACTTGAAGTATTTAGCTTTTAGTACTTACAAAATGGCTTTACTATAACAAAAGTATTTAGCAATTTTGGAGTCAAACTATGGCTATAGTACTTTCTTTTGCAAAGCCTTCCTTGCGTAACTAAGAGGAATTAATCAACAGCCTCAGACGGAAGTGACAGAACAAATGAATAAAGCTTGCGACACACTATGTTTTTCCTTGTCGGTGTGTTTCCAGTTAATGCTCGCTGAGCGACAGGGAATTGTGTCAGTCCTTCTGAGCTGATAATATTGTTTCTGACTGTCAGAGGTTGCTTTGTATTCATGAGCGCTACACCAGCTATAAGGCCTTTTTTACGTGCCATCGAATTCTTTATATGAGCTGGCATTTTTTATGATTAACATGAGACCTGATTTTGAATCTCATTTCCAAAACACAGCGTAATAACTTCAAGACTCTTCCTCTAAAGTGTTGCTCTACTGGGTCGAGAATTCAATGCGGTTCTTGTCACGGGTCCAAACTCGATCTACTGACTTGGGACCCCTCGGGCCAATCATCTTGAGGAGTGCGAACTATCAGAAACATCTCCTTGAGCTGATAAATTGAAGCCATAAATGACATAATTAATTCCTGTGTTCTGCAGCCATACATTTAACGATCTGGAGTTCGTTAGCATTAGAGTCAGGTCCCAGCCATTGATCTTAAGAGCCCCAAGGCATGATGGAGCCTGTCACCAACATAACGAGACTTAAGAACTAGAATTACCAGACATTGCTCTTCCTCAATCCCATCTCCCTCCTCCATCCATCATTCTCTCACAATAACACTCTTAAAGGTGATACTATTTTCAGAAAATACGCCGCCGTTTCAAAGTTTGGGGTCAGTGAGAATGTTTTTTTTTAAAGAAATGCATAATTCTATTCAGCAAGGACGCATTAAATGGAGCAAAAGTTACAGTAAAGACTTTTAAAGGTTTTCTGTCAGAATTTTCTGTCTGAATTTGTGGAAGGGACTGAAAACTGCCTGTCGAATATTATAGGTTGTATTTTTAAACAAAATGGCTGTTTTGGAAGTGAAATCGGAAAAGTGAATATGGATTATTGATTTTTTAATAAAGAAAACGTCTGTGAAATGTTTTGAATTGAAATATTCACAGCTTAAATATACAACCATGTTCAATTTCAGCCCATAAAAATACAAGCCGTAAAAATACAATGCATTAAAAATGCAAGCGGGGTTAATAGTAGTAGGTTAATAATAGTAAAGCTTTTTTTATTTTACTTTCATAGACATGTTTCTTAAGCAGAAAATCTTCGTACTAGAATTATTTCTGAAGGATCATGTGACACTGAAGACTGTAATGATGCTGAAAATTCAGCTTTAATTACTTTTTTTAATATTAACATATTTGTAACAATATTTCACAATATTACTGCATGTTTTCACTGTATTTTAATCAATAATAAGAAAAAAGTTAACATTTTAAAGGTATTAAGTATTAAATGTCTTTTTCAGATTAACAGGTTTTATTGATTCTCAGACACTTTTCAGAATACAATGATATACAGAATCCACATTTTTACTTTTTAAGGTCTTTTGAAAAAATTTAAGCTGAGAAATTGAGAGATTTGCCTGACATTCCTTAAAAAGTTAGCATTTGTGCTTTATTAACACACTTAATAATTTAGTATTGCCTAAACAGGCAAATTCCCACTGACTGATATTTACCAGATCAAAAGCAAACCCAGCATTATTATGCTGAGCAAATATTACAGCTCTTTCACATAGGATATACACACCTTCCCTGCTGAGAAAGACCTTCAAAAGCATCTTTTGATATGACTAAAAGATGATGTATGAATTTTTTTGATGCTAAAATATTTCTTAACATGCAAAGTGCACTTATACATAAGTTGATTTGCCTGAAAAGTTTCTCATTTATTGAGCATCACGAATTCTGGCTAACAAAAGTCACGAGTCTCTTTTGTCTGTCCAATGGCAGACGAGAGTGACATTTTTAATCTTTTTCAGCTGGTACGCCATCTCGCAGCAAAAAGATGGTGTTTACTAGTTAACAGCCACTCATAATCTGTGTATTCTGATTCATTTATACAAGAAACATATGACAAATATAACATGCAACCAAGGCAAGCCATCTGATAACACATATTATTTCACTCACTGTAATATGATAATATGGTGCAATGTAGAAATACGGTAGCGTATAGTGGAGCTCATCTCTAGTCTGCATTGATGGGCGGAGTAGTGGGAGTGGCCTGAGCATTGCAATGCATTATGGGGATTATTGTCTACAATACACACAAGCACTTAAAAAGTCATTTTCTGCCTTTTATTGGCCAAGAAGGACCCAAATTAGAAATTTATGACGCTATTGTACTACATATATGAACCACTTTCAATACATACTCATGTCTCCACCGGTGGAATTACCCTTTAATTCATGTTTGCATGCAGTATTTGCTTTGGTGCCTCTTCTTTCCAATATAAAACCTCCACACATTGGTTTAGATGTCACATATTTTAAAGTATTTGTATTTATACCTACACTAAAAAAAAGCCCACCATTGAACCTTTGAAATATACAGACGCACACCAAATCCTTTTTAGTATCCCACACTTTCGCAGGTCTCCACACCACAACACAATTATAACTTGCTCAATAGCTCACTAAGCCTCGTTCATTAAAATGGAAATGAGGAACGGGAGTGTGTACAGCTGCTTTTTATTGATCCAAACTGGAGTGTTTACCAAAGAGATGAAAAAAGACAACAACTTTTTGTTTATTCTATAATTCACAGCGTTGGTCTGGGTCATAGAGGAGCGCAGTAAGTGTTTTGAGCTTCTCATCATAAAACTTTGACTTGCTCTATGGCTCAATCTGTGTTTTTTTATTCTTTTCCTCTTTCTCGTCCCATTTTTCAAGCCCTTCTCAAAGGTAAAAAAGGGGGGATAATGCCATCTCTGCTAGAGCTGCTTTTAGGATCACATTAACACTTGCTCATCAATATTAACATCAAACTTGTCTTGTATCTTTCTTTTTCATCTCATCTCATATGCCTCTTCTGATACACTTTACTCTCACTGAGGCCTAAACCTCTTTGGCTCTTGCCATCTTTGGAAGAGAAAACTACCATGCTATTCGTACTATTCCTGTGGTATATAATTTTGCAGTATGCCAACTGCACTGCATTGCCAAATGACCGATGTGCCAGCATGTGCATTACAACTAGAATACACTTACAATGCAATGTGTCTTCTTTCTTATATAAAATTATACAGCACGGACAATAACTGGGACCCAGAGTCCGGAACATCATAGAGACTCGAGATGGCTCTTTTGACTTCAACTAGCAATCACATAGCAACCACCGAGAACACCCTAGTGACCGCATAGCAACAAGTAAAAAAAAATCAACACTCACAACATCAAAGCAATGCTTTGAAATCACAACGGTCACTTCTTTTGCATAGGCAAGATCACTCTTAAAGGGGTCGGTCCTATTATGCTTTTCCACTTTTCAACTTTAGTTAGTGTGTAATGTTGCTGTTTGAGCATTACAAAATCAGGAAAGGCAAAAAGCTCAAAGTTTCCTCCAAAGGGATGTATTTTATTAAACAGAATCCACTTTCCAAGAACCACAACGAACGGCTCATTTTGAATTACATCGTGTTTTTTCCGGGCTTTGTGAAGTCATAAGGTAAATCATTTAAATAAAATGGGACGAGGCCTGGTTGAGCTGCTTGCTATGTGTAAGAGATGCTGTTTTTTTCCAAAACTCATTTGTTTGACCTTCCTGATGAACTTAATGTGGTTAAAATGTATTTTAAACTGTTGCTGAACAATAAAACCCAAACGTTGAGCAATAAAACGTCAAACAGATTGTTTCTGTTGCTTTTGCAAGCTCTCGTTTTTTGTAAGACTGTTCGCTCCTGGAAAATTAACAATGGTTTTGTGATTGATTAATGTTTGTATTACCTTAGTTTTCCAACAAATATCACGATTAAATGATGTATGACATCATTTTGAATTTAAGCCAGTCTCTTATGCTGTTTCACGATTGGTCGGATTCACCGCATGACAACGATCACGTGTGTTTCGTGTTTATTCGAACACCTTCAGTTCCACTTTTATAACAGTAAAATCTCTTTTCATGTAGTCACATTATTATATTATGTCATGTTTATCAAAATAAAACCCTGTAATAAAAAAAAAGTAGACTACATTTATATTTCAACCCGATCTCACAGCAATTCGTACAAATTTTACTAAGTGGCTAATTCATACGACCTCGCTCGTACAAATTCGTTCAATTTTTGCTAAATCGTACGAATGACCTACCCCTGACCCCGCTTCTAAACCTACCCATCACATGGGTTTAGACACGAATGGGTTACTTTTTTTCTACGAATTAGCCACTTTTAATCCCTCGTACGAATTGGTCATGAGATAGTGTTGGATATTTAAATAGAATAGGCTTATGCTCAACAAACAAACGCTGCAGTACATAGTATATTCTGGAAACGTATCTGAAACGTCTGTGTATTTGACAAATATTGCATTTATTTCACTTCAGCTGTGGTAAAGTACGCAAACACCACGTGCGGTCACTACGGGAAGCAGAAAGTGTCTGACTTCACGTCTCAGTTTTCATATCCTCCCGCTCGCCGATTGGTTGCCGCAGGCCGATGCCGAACACACCTATTGTTTCCTCGGCAAGTCACTGGGTTGTTTCCATAGCTGTGTTCAAAGCGCATCTCAAACTGTGAGAAATACTGTAAAAAAACGGTAAAACCAGCATCATACTGTAAAATTACGGTTTGTTACCGTTTTTGAAACCAACAGCTAAATACCGTATTGTCAGCTACAGTATAAAACTTTAATTTAACAGCTATATGCTCTAACACAAAAACAGTAACATACCGTATAGTTACCGGTATGATGCTGGCAACCACAGCTGCTAGTAAGTTTACCATTTTTTATTAATTTACAGGATTTTTTTTTTTTTAGTTAATCGTGCCCTATTTAAGGGTATAGGGGGCAATTTTCGGACACAGCCCATATTTATCTCCATTGCTCACTTACACCTGTTCCTTGTTGTCTTGTGTATTTAAACCCGAGTTGGTGTGTTCCTCGATTGAATGTTTGTTTTAGTTCTGGTTTTGGTTTAGTTTTGCTGCTTTTCTTAAAATAAGTGTTTCTGCAGCGCTTGGATCCAAGGGTCCGTAGTTTCTGACATTATGCACAATTAAACTTTTAAAAGGTGAAAGAGAGAGGTTTGCGTTGGAATTGCTTAGCTTACAAAGTGTAAAGTAAATCATTTAGCACTACCTTAAAACTGACTGTCAGTGGGAATAATATGCAGTCTTCAGGCCAAATGATCAAAAACAAACTCTGCATTATTATGGAGAGCAGATATTAGAGCTCTGTTCATTAGGGACACACAGCTTCTCCGGTGCGTCTGAACTTCTAAAAAGTTCTTTTGATTAAGATTTAATCTGTAATAGGAAAACTGTGTTTCAAGCAAGTGAGAACTTCTGCTGTGGCTGAAGGTTAAAAAGAAACTTAACAGAGCAAAATAAGAACTTCAGAAAATACATCATTTTGAATAATTCAAATTTGTAGGTTGCTTCCCAGTAAAAACCTATCTAAATAATGGCAGAAAAGAAAGATATCAGGGAGGTTAATACATTTGAGATTTTTAAAATGAATGCATCGGCTTGTTAGAGTTAAAAAATAAAATAATTTAAAAAACATATTAATATAATATTAAATACGAGTATTAAATATTTTTTAAAAAAGAGAGTAGTAGCCGAAAAAATAAAAACGAATATGTTTTAGAGTGCATGTGAGAGGTTTATTAATATTTTTGATTCATGCAGCCTTGAAAGGGTAACGATGAATGGTCACTGCATCTCAAATGGCAAATCGCTGTTCCAGTCTCACTTCACTGGACTCAAACACAGCCGCCAGTAAAAATAACCCACGAGCTTGTCAGATCCGCACAGGCATATGACAGGAGACGCACACATATTGCATGTGTGAGATTCAGAGAATGGTAAAGCCTTAAATGGCTGACCCCACAAAAGCACTTGAGTATCTCACGCGGATCTGAGCTTCTTCCTGCAAACTGAGCTGAATCCATCCTTAGCAGGCAGTCCGGGACTGATAATTCGCAGAACATTTGTTGAACAAATTTGTCCTTAATGAACAAGCTGGAGCAAACGCACACACACACACACCCTGACCGGACGAGAATTTAATTACAGTGAGTTGTTGCAGTAATATTGCTTTAATGCTCAGACTGATGTATAGAATCCGTTAAGAGAGACAAACTAGAAATCAGGGAGAAGATAAAACACTTCCCTGTTAACGCCGATTTGCCAGTGTCACGAATTTGCTGGTGTTCAGGAGATGCATGACGCGGGAAATCAACAGATTTACTTTTATTAAACAGAGAATATCCGCAAGGGAACAAACACGCGAGAGTGGAAGGGACCGGGAGTAGTATTTACACACCGAGTTAAAGGGATAGTTCACCCTCTTGTTGTTCGGAACAAAATAAAGATATTTTTGATGAAATCCATAGGCTTCTTTAGGGATTGAAACTTGCCGGCCTCGAAAAGTTATTAACGACATCGTTAAAATAGTCCAAGTGACTACAGTGGCTCAATCTTAAGTTTATCAAACGACGAGAAAACTTTTTGTGCGCAAAACCCCCCCAAAATAACGTCTTTATTTCAAATATTAATTTCTTTTTTTGTGGTCTTCGAGTGAGTTCACTAGTGTAACAGCGTAAGCTTCTGTTGTTGTACATCACACGCATGACCAGCGTCGGCCAATAGTGAGCCTACGTGTGACGTAGCTCTACGCAATTACGCTAGTTTTACTGACTAGCGGCCCAAAGAAAAGAAAATGAATAGTTGAAATAAAGTCGTTATTTTTGTTTGTTTTTGAGCACAAAAATTCTCGTCGCTTGATAAACTTAAAGGGTAACTAAACCCTTGGTCAGGGCCTGACTCCACCCACTGGCAATATTTGAAAATGCTGAAAAAGTGGGCAGACCCCTAAAACACTCTATCCTGATCGTTTTCAATACTCACAATTCCAATTCCTGACTCCCTACAGTGGTTTTGACGACACAAGATGGTTATTATATTGCCACGGGTGTAGCTCGCGTGGTGAGCTGAAACCTGGGTACGTCACGAAGTGCGGAACATCCAATAGGAAAATTCAACTGCAGTAGCCACCGTTCAACCTGAAGAGGGCAGCACTAAGACGCTTTTAGGTTAGGTTAGGTAGTTTATTTATATAGCACAATTAAATACAATTTACATTGTCCAATGTGCTTTACAATATTAATAAATATCATAAAAGACTGACAGCAAACAGCAACAATAGTTCAGGATTACATTTAAATACCATATACTAGATGCTTTTACACCATATATTGTAGAAATAGAACACTTTATAAACAAATGTCAAAAAAGTTACTCGAATCAATGACTGGTATTAATAAAGATCCATTCTTACAGATCATTAACTAAAAAAATGTGGTTAAGTGTTTAGTTCCTTTTTAAGATTGAGCCACTGTAGTCACTTGGACTATTTTAACGATGTCTTTAATAACTTTTCGAGGCTGGCAAGTTTCAATCCCTTAAGAAGCCTATATGGAAGAGTGATCCAGCTCTCAAAATATCTTAATTCGTGTTCCGAAGATGAACGAAGGTCTTACGGGGTTGGAACAACATGAGGTTGAGTAAATACTGACAGAATTTTCATTTTTGGGTGAAATATCCCTTTAACAAGGGGACTAAATGAACAACAGGTGAACATAATCAGTAACTAAGGAAACTAAATAGGGCACAATGAAGACTGAAAGGGTTAACATGGAACCAAGACATATGAACAAACACAACTACATAAGCCTGACAGCCAGGTTTGACCTGTCATAAAGATCATTATTTTCTTGCAACACGTACTGAAACTTGTTTCTACTCACACATACGAATATCACTAACAAAGTTCCTTCTTATAATAACAAGGTATTTAAATACAGTACTGTGGAAATTTCTTTTTTTTAATGGTTTAAAGTTTGAAAATTAAGATAATAAGACATTATTATTATAATTTTACAGTTGTAATGTAAAATAAAATTATTATAAAATAATATTTTAGAGTGAAATATTAAATGAGTAGCCTAACATTTCTTGTTTTGTTCTTATTTATTTCTAATTATAGTGAATAATAATATGACAATATGTTTCATCGTTAGTTTATAGCCATATTGATATACAAAAATGCTGGGTTGTTTTAACCCAATTTTGGGTCAAATATGGACCCTGCATTTGGTTACATTTTAACATTAAATTTTTAAACCCAATGTTTGAATTCTTCCATATTTGACACAAAATTGGGTTAAAACAACCCAGCATTTTTAGAGTGTAGTCATAAAGTGTTCAACAAACTCTGCAGCCCTTCAGAACAGCAGAGCAAACCTGGATTTTTTTTTTTTTTTTTTTTTTTTTTAATTGAGGCTGAATGAAACTTTCTATATTGCTTACATATGCATATAGAAATGCAGAAATGTTAAACTACTCACTCTTTTTTCCATCTTGGAATTTGCTCACAATGCATTGTGGGAATACCTTCTTTGCAAATTATACATGCAATGCTTGCTTCAAAAAACTCTCAAAGAAGGTATATTTTTAGGAAAAGACTTCACGTCTGGAGCATTCTTATGATGCGGCCCACGTATGCAGCTTGCTAGGTTTTGGAACAGAGCCATAGACTTCTGATGGCCTCCCATAAACTTCAATTGTTCTCACATCAGGCAATTTATAATCACTACAAAACTTTGTTTTTAAACTTTACCTCACAAGTAAGAGAGAACAGGTCTGGTAATTGCATTAGTAAGTTGTCACAAGGTCTATATTTAAATAACATAATTACACAAATGCGTTTCCCCCCTGTAGTGATCTACCTAGGTGATTAATTTGATTTAGAGGTGTGACAACTTGCCCCGGTGTCTCCTACAGCGCATGCGCACACAGCTGTTAACAACACTAACTGAGACAGTTTGAGCATCTGCTGAGGTTGTAAGTTCAAACCCCAGAAGGCTTGATGAACTATCCACTATATTGTTCATGAACAGGTTCATGAATCACAAACTACAACGTAGCCTACTACCTTTGATTAAGACCGCTGACCTCAGGTTATTCAAACAGGACTGAACCCGACATAACTGACCCAAAGACACTACAACACAGGAGCACTAATTAGTAAACGAGCAGCCAGTAGTGTGCTTCGAGTCCGCGCGCTCCGGTAGCCGGTCACTAGCGCGCGGCGCGCCTCCATCTGTCAGAAATTCAGCATGAGCGAAAGCAAAAGGTGTATTTTTTCCCCAAATGTATCCACATGAGACACATCCAGCCAGCCAGAACACATCAGCGAGTATCTGTCGTTTTCCACAGTCACAGCACATGTCTATGGACTCACCATAAGTGCCTGTGGCTATCCAGACACGCTTGTTTTTTACGTTTGTTTCCGCTTTAATAAGTTTAAAATGCTGATGATGAGAAACGCAAAACCTGCCGCTTTTAAAAGGTATCAGGTCTTACCTGATTTTACATGACAGCTGCAGAGTCTTGACTTCAGTCTCGTGTTGGTGAAGGTCTGACAGACAGACACGCGCACAAAGAGGAGCGCGTTCTCTCTCTCTCTCTCTCTCTCTCTCTCTCTCTCTCTCTCACTCTCTCTCTCTCTCTCTCTCTCCGCATCATCATACAGCGCTCAAATATGCGCGCGCACACTCAAAATAAAAATACGCAATTTTTTTTTCTAAAATTACGATGGTCACCTTTGGAACAAATAACTTGATATATATATAGGCTATATATACATATATATATATATAACCACCCACAGTTGGGATGGGGTTTTTGTACGTTTTCTTGAGAAGAACACATGAAGTCAACTTATTAATTATCCTCAAATTACTGCATGCAACAGTATTTTACACACAAAAACTCATTTTATTCCAGTAGGAGAATAGAAATGGATATAATAATTCATCTTAATGTTGCTCTTTTTCTATTTTGCCAAATTGAGTTTCATTGCCTTGAAATTTAAAGTCTGCTGAACACACACACACGGATATTTTATACCACAGAATCATAAAATCATATTTTTATTATCATAACTGATGTATCACCTGTAATGTTCACTGAATTATTCTCAACAGTAACTTAAACACAAGATAGAAATCTTTCATAACTCAAAAACCATTTGCAGATGTAATTCAACCATGCATGTTTAATATATGCTTGCATAATCTTGAGATTAATGCTGCTCTGTTTTGTGGAGGTTTCTTTGCTTTGAAGTTTAAATTATGATATTAATGCTCAGTTTTATACACACAGAGCTCAGATGCCACCTTAAAGGAGTAAGAAATTCTTAAAGGAGTAGTTCACTTTTCAAAAAACTTTTGCTGACAATTAACTGACCCCCATGTCATCCAAGATGTACATGTCATTCTTTCTTCAGTCGAAACGAAATTAAGAAATTCAAGGATTTTCTCCATATAATGGACTTCATTGGGAACCAAACGGTTCAAATGAGAGTTTGAGTGCAGCTTCAAAGGGCTTTAAACGACACCACACGATGAATAAGGGTCTTATCAAGCGAAACGATCGCTCATTTAATAAATAATTAACAAAGTTTAAGTTTTATAAGCTTAAATGCTCGCCTTGTTCTGTGATGAGCGTTCGTGACTCTCCTGTCATCAAAATAAACAAATCTTTTTTCGAGTCATGACTCAAATAAGACCCTAATTCATCGTCTGGTGTCGTTTAAAGCCCTTTGAAGCTGCACTCAAACTCTCATTTGGACCTTGAACCGTTTGGTTCCCAATGAAGTTCATTATATGGAGAAAATCCTGGAATGTTTTCATCAAAAACCTTAATTTCTTTTCGACTGAGGAAAGAATGACATGGACATCTTGGATGACATGGGGGAGTAAATTATCCACAAATTACTGTTCCACAAATTACTCATATAATGCTCATTGACTGATCCTCAATTTAAATAGAAAGTTTGTTCCACTGGGGATTTTATAGAGCCATTATAGATTCATATTTGCATGCATACTCTTGATGTTGCTCTTTTTCAGTCCAAAATCCAAGATCGAAGCGTAATTGCCTTTTAATTGCCCTGAAGTTTATAGTCTGTCACAGAGGATATTGCTAGGGAGTCTTGGTGCAGCACATCTAGAAAAGTTGCGAGTTGTATAAGTATCTATCGCCTAATAATCTACACGCAATCCCCTACATAATGTAGGCTAATGATGAATGTGTGCCATGCAAACTGTGACCTGGGTTTGCAAGTGACATTTCTGTCAGCTCATTCTCCATCCAGCTCCACTATGTTTATTTCTATTTTACCTTATGCATATAACATTGACTAGGAGAACATTTGCCTTGCATGCAGCCCCAATAACCAGAGAAGATGAATGTGTGGCATTCAGACTTGTGTGTGCGCGTTCATTACAACGCCCCAGTTTAGCTGCCTCCTCTCCTCCGCAGTTGATGGTATCTTATTGTTACCAGGTGGCTGCCAGTGACAGGAGCCTTGAAAAACTGCTGACAATAAGCCACGGCTCAAAGGAAAACGTGAAAAAGGAGGACAAGCGAGCGGCGCGGTTCTTCCTCGTGACGGCGTAGGGGATGAGGAAACCATGTTAGGAACGAGATCCCCCGGGGAAACGTTCCGGCGAGTTCCTGTGCTTTAGATGATGGTTCATAAACTACCATCATCCTCGAGGGCCCGGGGAGCCGGCGCAGAAATAGTTCAGAAGTGCCAATATGAAAAAGTGGGAATTAGAGGCAAGTTTGCGGAGCAGAAGAGTGAAATGGAGACCGATGGCGCATGGGAAAGGAAGGAGAGAGGTCTCGTGTTGTCGTTCACACTGAGAGGGTTTATGTGCCGTCGTACTAACAGCTGTGGAAAATGAGCACTCATTGATTTCATGCCACACATGTAAACACACACACTGAACACACAGTCATCCTAGCGTAACAAAGCCACAGGGAATCACGCATTCCTTCCCGTTCTAATTTAAGAACTTTTCTCATTTAATGCCGTGTATTACACACGATTGCACTGCATCACAACACCAAGACACTGAGAGGAGTTATTTGATCCTCCATGAAACCGCATTCCCTCGAGCACAGATGTGACAAAGAGCATCCAACGACGTGAGAACAAGGCCTACAGATGGGCTGCAGTGAACATGCTGTTACTGTTGGCGTTCAGTGTGAATATCATGTTTTAGTATAGGCACGGATCTGTTTATTACTGTACTACTCTTGAGATTATGCAGTTCGGCGAGCATAACAGGAAAAATGCCAACTTTATAATCTGATCCGAGTAGGCTATTCAATCACAGTTTTAAGAGAAAAATGTTTGATTGTAAGTAGAACTACAACCGGAAGTGGACTTAACCCACTTCCAACAAATAAAAATAGATTCCTTTTCTAGTTGAATTAGTTGGATGTGTAGACAGATTTTCTGCTAATCCCTAAGGGACAAGCTTCTGTTTCAACTCTTGTTCTTTTTTAACACAATTGTGCCATCTAGTGACAATGTCTTGAAAATAAAGCGTAACACAAAATGGATGCGTATGATTCAGTAGGCTAATTAAGTCTGAGCAGCAAGATAGCTAATACACTCCAAAATACACTTTTACAAATCATCCTATCTTGACTGATAAAAAAAATATTTTACAAAAGGTCTTGTGGTACCATGGTACAGAATTAGATATTATATAGCCTACAGAATATTATATTATACACAGATACAGAATTAGATGGTGTTAATTGCTTGCTGCAACTGACAGGATTTCAGAGGTGATGTGTAATTTCAGCGCCACCAACCGGAATTGGAAAAAGAATCGCAATAATCATTGTTCATTTTATTTTTGTTTTGAAGCCTCAGTTGTACAGTTCTGTCACAAATTCACAATTTATAAAGAAATGAAACCATAAATACCATTTGGCGCTCTTTTGTGATAAATAGCTGTCTTAGTCGCCTATAGCTGTACGTGCAGACTGTGCAGTTTGCACTGATCATATCTCTTTTTCTATTTTTGGGCAAAGCCAAAAATGGCAAAATATTTAGTGTTTTTTTTTCATGGTCTTTACCATTTTAATGGAAATTAGCAAGAAATACTGTAGATACTGTTATACTTAGCATGTAATAGCCTTCCCGAGCTTGCAAACACCTTTATCCAGAAGAGTCAGGGTTGTTCCACTCAATGTGAATGGTTTTAAACAGTTAATGAGTTAGGGTTATGTCTCCCAGTTCATTTGAGTATAATTCGTGAGGAGTGACTGTAATGTAGGCCTACATCATAAGAAGGATGGTGTCTACACTAATATAAGTGAAGGACCTGCACCTGGACATGACGACAACGCAGTCCTCAAGTCGTGTCAACTAGTCTTCCTTTCCCTTACCTCTGTAATAAAAGTGGCTCACATAAAAGTTCACATGGCTAGGCTACTCGGAAGCGATACATAATTCTGTTTTATACATTTTTAAAAAGTCTTTTAAGTGAAATGCTCACAAGAAGTGTATATTTGTACCTGTAGTTTACTGTGGTTTTAAAACATTTGTGACGAGTTCCTCCACAGCGTTGTCCTGTAACGTTAGTCCGGAATGACTCAGCATGATAGCCCTGTTGTGTAGAATGCATTTAAAAAAAAAATGTATTTCTTGTGTGATTACAATGTTTTACAAAACAAGTGGTGGACTCATTTAATTAAGGGCATTTTGATATTGTCTTTAAGATTTGAAAACAGCAACCTATATTTTGAAACATGAACCAATTGTAAAGCAGAAACTGTTTAGACAAGCATTAATTGTTTGTGTTGTGGAACACCCGCACAATTATTACCAAAAATAACACTTACATTAAACTCACGTTTTATAACCTGGTACACTGCTGCAATGTTTTTTCCCCTTCTTCCCATGAAGGCTGTAGTTTGCATGATACGCCTTGTAACTTCTCCCGGGTTGAAGTTTCGGTGACTCAAAACTTGGGTTGGAGGCAACCTGACTTTTCAAATAAGCGTGAACGTGCGCGTGCTGCTCATTCATTCCTGACAGAGTGAGCGCGCGCTCTCGTTCACGTTCAAGTGATTCGTTCAGTTCAGTGTTCGGCGAAAATATGAACGAGTTCAGTGAACGTCGTTCATTGACGCGTTCATGCACAACACGGTTGTTAAAAGCGCTATATAAATGAAGGTGACTTGACTTGGAGCATTACCATGCAACTCGTGTTTATTGTGATTCATCAATCCACACACAACTTATTCTGCCAAAAACGTTTTCTGAGACCGCAATGGCTTAAGTGGTGCATTTGCTCACATTTCGCTAATTTCCTGACCACTAATTTGTTTAAGACAATTAAAAGCTTAATCCTGAGCCATTTTGGGTTTGGCCCATTTTTTGCCTAGGGGTGTACACTGTAATAAACACTCACACACTAACTGCTTGTCTAAATAACCCACAAGTGCCATTGCTTGTTTTATAACATCATGATCATTTCATTTACGGATTAATCACTCATCAGTCATCACAAGCACACATGTACTGCAAGTTAATGACTTTTATTGATGCAGCATTGAGGACAGATGATCAGTGCAGATACAAGAAGAAAATAAACCACAAATTGTCAATTGTTTAGGTTGACTACATAACAAAAGAAAGCAAATGATTAGAATTATTGAATATTTGCAATCTTTCTTACGATATGTGAAACTACATCACATATTCCAAAATATAACTCCCACAAAAAAACAAAAAAAAAACAAATCATCCCTTTAAAAGCAAGATCCCGAGATTAAATACACCTTTTGGTTTACAATTTTCTCTAGAGATTACATACGGTAACTAAAATACCATTTGTTTTTAACTCTTGCAAATCAATCCACGTGAAAAGCATGCTGAAAGCTTTCTGGTCCTCCGGTTCTTTGAGTGCTTGTTCAAATTTCTTTGACAACAATGTTGGTGAATCCATGAACCTGAGTGAGTTGAGGACAATCCAGTGAGGCCAGAAGTTTGTGAGGGCCATGACACTTGGGAATAAATGTCTCGGTCAGGTTCACCGTGGCCTGGCTTGCGATGTCACTGATGAACAGACAAAAAGTAAGAATTTATTTATATACCAATAAAAATGAACAGTAGCATGTTGCATGTCCCATACTTGTGTATAGCTTAACACGATTCATTTCCTACCCATAGTTAATGGATCTGCAGTGCTTCAGTCCCAGTCCCTCGATACGGAAAATGGCGTTCTTCAGCACGCAGGGCAGTGGGTTCTGGAAAGTGATCTTGATCGGCACTTCTTTGCCCACCACACAATCGCATCCAGGCTGAAAATCACAATCCAAATTAACACCATACTACAGATTTTACAGATGTTACCAAATGTATAGTTTCATCAACAAACACACAGGTGAAGTGTAGATTTCAACTTATTCAAACTCACAGTAATAACAAGATCTGGTGTGCACATCCTGAAGCTGAAGCGTTTGGCCACAATCTGCTTAGTTTGAGTGACCCGTCCAGCGACAGTGAGCATCATGGTTGAATGATCCACAAGGTGAGTCTTGTAATCCTCATATCGCAGGGCCCACTCCACAACCTTGGCTAAAGAGGAACAAGAGATAAACAATGAGAAATACTAATGCTTCTGTGGAAAGTAACAGTAAAAACAGTAAAAAAGAAAGTGTAACAGGGGTGGTAATAGCGTGCCGAAGCGATGACGTCACTTTGTAGGACAACTCGGAAGCTAGCGCCGCACGGGTTCCCTCGGTCGAAAAGCAATGCATTTTCCCCATAGACTTTTGGAAAATCGCAAAAAATAAGATCAGTGTAGTGACCCTTACACGTTTTGTCTAGCAAGATAATCTTTACAAGTTAATCCAAAATTTATACATTTTGAAGCCTATATAAAGATTTTAAAAAACACAATCAGACACAATAAAGTTTAAAAGTTGTTGGCATGACACAAACCAATCACAGCAAGGGCTAAACATCTCCCTGCTACATTCGGCACTGATAGGCTCACAAGGTTAGCATGACAACAACCAATAGAGTGCCGAAGCGATGACGTCACTTTGTAGGACAACTCGGAAGCTAGCGGCGCACGGGTTCCCTCGGTCGAAAAGCAATGCATTTTCCCCATAGACTTTTGGAAAATCGCAAAAAAATAAGATCAGTGTAGTGACCCTTACACGTTTTGTCTAGCAAGATAATCTTTACAAGTTAATCCAAAATTTATACATTTTGAAGCCTATATAAAGATTTTAAAAAACACAATCAGACACAATAAAGTTTAAAAAACCATAAGCAGGTTATAACTGTGTGTTCTGTGTCATAGATCAAAACGTGAAAACATTTGGAGGCTTTGTTCACCACAGACCTTATTTCAGGCGAGTTAGCAAAAACCCATTCAAAAATCCCATAGGCTTTAGGGCGAGGGAACCGAAGTAACTCACTTCCGTCGTAACTTCGGCACTCTATGGCGCAGTGGATAAGACACATGCCTTTGGTGTGAGAGACCCGTGAGACACCAATGTGTCCCTGAGCAAGACACTCAACCCCTAGTTGCTCCAGAGGCGTGTGCGACCTCTGACATATATAGCAATTGTAAGTCGCGTTGGATAAATGAATACATGTAAATGGAAGCTAAGCTCTTTCATTTCTTACATTCACTGGCCTTGAGCTCAAAGCAAGTCTGGTCCTTCTTCACCAAGGATTTTTGGACTCCGGTGTAGTATGTGGCCGACACATGGCTGTGGAGGGTGACGCTACGAGGTGAGCTGCATTTGTTCTTCAGAGCGATGCAGAGCACGGCATCCTTGCCCACACACGGTCCATCCCCCTTCATGGTGACATCACAGACGACATCCTCCGCGCAGGGCAGGGGGTAGGTGCATCTCCTGGAGCCGTGACGAAGGGCTGTCTCCACAGCACAACGCTCCTCCTCTGAACCTGAAGGATGTGGGAGGCTTTTACAACCATTCCGAATGAAAGAGTCTTTAAGTGATGAGTGTGTGTGACTTTTCACCTTCTGGGTGTTTGTAGAGGTGTGTGATGTCCACACGTTTGTCTGAGCCAACAGCCTTGGTGCTGATGCAGTGACCGACTGCGTTCTTGTCAACGTGGACCACAGAGAAGGTTCCACATGCTGTTCTCTGCCAGAAGACTACATCACTGTTCACCTACAGCAAGAAAATGAAATAAAGCAGGAAAATAACAGAATCATTTGGCGCTCGACTCGCTTTTCACTCCGTTTTCCATTGCAAACAGTACCCGGTCGTCATAGCGACGCCTTTCGTTCCTCGTTGCTCTATCAATCTCTCGCTGGATCCTCTCTTCGGCCACCAAACAAAGGAGAGTCTGCACCTCCTCGTTTGACCACGGCGTATTCTTCCGAGTTGCCATAACAACAGTAGTAAGTTTAGCAACTATCTCTGGCCAAACTATTTAAAAATGGCGGGGTTATTCTGGATACTCGTGCAGTGAATGGTGACGATTCTCTCTGACCAATCAGCAGTCGGCATTGTTTTCGCGTCACATTTTAGTATCGGCTCAGCTCGCCTTAGCTCGTTCAGAACCTCGCCGGAGGAAAGCAGGAACAGGTACAACTTTTACACAGTGGAAAATAGAGCCGATATATCCATAGATATCTATATAAAGGCTAGATATGTCGTCCACGCTGCTGGCCAATGGAGGTCGACGTCTGCACCTGGCGGCCATCTTGTCACAGGCAGCTCGCTCACTCGTAACATTGTGTTAATGGTGCACGTACTTTTTTAATCACCGTAACTTGCTCAATTTTCTACCGATTTTCAAACGGTTTGTTGTTTTAAAAATGTCAGAGATGTAGTTATGACACTGCATACTTATGAATAAAAAGTGTATAAATAAATAATCATTCAGATAATTATAGCCACGTTAATAACGTTTGTAAGAAACCAAACCGTTTGTAAATCCGTCAAGATTTCAACGAGATAAGAGTATTTGTGTTCGTGTCTGTGACAATATGGCCGCCGGTGATGACGATGGAAACTCCGCCGTAACACATCTAGCCTTTATATACATATCTATGGATATATCGGCCGGCTGATATTATCGGCTGATATTAGGCATTTTCCAAACTATCGGTATCGGCAGTTATAATGGCCGATAAATGAATATTTCAAAAATAAAATAAAAACGAACGAAATACGCTTCAACCATGTCATGAGTGTTGGAGTTGTATAGTTTGTCCACCAGAGGGCACTCTACACCGTCTCTGTTGGCAACACTCGTTGAGTTGGTCACGATACATTGCTTGAATAATAATTAAAAGAACATCCCCATCAGTTCAGTTTCTTTTTAAAATGCATTATCGTGTTTTATTTAAAACTCATAAATAACGACAAATAACTAATGTTAGGGAAATCTGTTAATGTTTTGTTGCGCATTTCTGAAATAAAAAAATATCGGCCGATATATCGGAATATCGGATTTTAAAACCAAAAAATATTTGTATCGGTATCGGCCTACAAAATCCTTTATCGGTCGGGCTCTAGTGGAAAACCAAACCATTATCCAGCTCAATTCAGTGCAAGTTAAGATAGTCAGTGCAGTCAAATCAATGACACTAACCCTGTAATGTATTACCATAAGATATAAAAAGATTCACATGTTATGGAATAATTGCATCAAAACCCACCGATTACAAGGGATGTTCCTACCTCAGCAAAAACGAAGGGAGTGTCATATTTAAGGAAGACCTGTCCACTGCGAACGGCGGCAACGGATGTTGGGCCGCAGCGGAAGACGCCCTGGCTGGTCTCCTGAGGAGTGGAGTCAACCACCTGCCAACCTCCAAAACCACATGGGAGGTCGGGACGAGCCATCCAGGCCTCATTCCACACGTGGTAGTTCCTACACGAAGAGAAGGAGTAGAGGAGACAGAAATATAATGCAATGCAAGAGGACGCAAGAAAAGATTGCAATGCAAATTCATCACGTTGTGCTCTGCCTAAAACATGTGCATTTGCATTTTCTCACCAGTAGGCGGTGCTCATCAAAGCTGCAATCGCCAAACTGCATATTCAACTTGTACCATTGTAACCATTGTAAAGATATAGGGCTCTATCTTGCACCCGGCGCAAATGACTTTATTCACTGACGCATTTATCATTCCTATTTTGCACTCGCGCAAAGCGGGATTTTTCGCTCCACAGACGCACGGCGGTAAACTAGGAAATGAACTTGCGCTCCCCGGGCGGGTCGGCGCAAAAAGGAGGCGTGTTTCGGCGCAAACATTCCCTGGTGCTATTTTACACTTCCAGAAAACAACTGCACCACTGACCAGAAAAAACCTGGTCTAAAGTCAGTGGCGTGTTGCGCGTTGTTCATAATGCTCTTTTAAGCACGCATGCTTGGCCATAATGTAGCGGGTACACAACGCGCATACACTGATTCTCTCATCAACACAGATGCAGCAGTTTTTATTTTTTGCAAATCATACATTATAACAAGGAAAACTATTAACACATGAGGGAAATCACTGTGGTTTACATGAAGATGAAGAAACCGAAATTTTTTAAGACTAATTGTAGTACTGACCCAGACAGTAAACTGACATTGAATCAACGTGGAAACGACGTCTCTCATGACATTGAAACAACGTTGATTTTGCTCAACGAATTAACGTTGAACCAACGTCAGACGCGTCATTCTTTCAAAACTAACGGAAAATCAACTTGAAATCAACGCGTTGTTTCAACGTTATGAAAGCAAACCAATTTTCGATTTTCATTTAGCTTTGAAGAATGCCGCGTCTGACGTTGGTTCAACGTTAATTCGATGAGCAAAACAATGTCAGATCAACGTTGTTTCTATGTCATATTTCCACGTTGATTCAATGTCAGTTTGCTATCTGGGGAAGGATCAGACCTGTTTGCCCAATAGTGGCAAGAAACATACCTCCGTATATAATGTTTAACCGACGCTGATGTGCGAGGGTTTCTCCAATCTACATGCGTCACTTCTGTCTTTCACTGCCCTGACGAGATCGTCGGTCTCATCGGCTGTGAACGCTCCTGGCGCGCGCCTGGTAAACCCGCCGTTATCATCACAATGGGCTATGCACGCATAAGTTCCGCATTTGACATAAGGATGCTCGTCCATTTCCGGTTGTGGAGATTAAAGCGGAGGAAAACCGGAGAAAACGGGATTATGGCAGAGTCTTCAATATTTACTGTCCTCCCGTCTTTGAAACGAAACGTACATACGTTTAGATGTAATTTTATATATAGTTATGTTTATTTAATATAATTTAAAAAAAAAGCATAAACACAACGAGGGGTGTCTGTTTTATCTGTTTTTGTGACTAACGTTTCATTAGTATAACCATGGAGTATAAAATTCAATATTAAATTCTCGGTATTGCATTGGACTCTATGATCGGCGGAAGTTATCGAGCATCCTTAATCCTTCACCGGAAATAACGCCGTGCATAGAGCCCATCCGTCATGCAACATGCGCACCTGTTCTTAAAGGGTATGTTGGATGGCGCTCTGATTGGTTTATTTCACGTTACGCCCAAACCTATGAATTATGAAGCTACTTCAGACCAACCTCTTTTAGATTTGCGCCAGACGCAAGAGGCATTTATCCCGCCGGGAAAATAGCAACAGCGCCGGTGTTCTGTCGATTTTTGCTGCCTTGTCGAAAAATGCTACCGTAGCGCGAATTGATCACAGAATGCCGATTAAAGTCGTATGAAATACAATTCTAATACAATTCTAAGTTATGAGTAGCTACTGTATACTGTAGACTACTGTTTTTATTTTTAAAACGGTGTGAAAAGTAAAAATTATCATAAAATATTCATCTTTGACTTGTCAAAGTACACCTTTTCTTATAGTAACTGAAACTTTCAGTTATTCCTTTTCAGCTGGCTGACCGTACAAATATTCATATGGTAGTAAGCATTTTTTAAAGGGAAATTATACATTATAACAGGAAAATGTACCTTTTGTTAAAAAAAAAAACTGTGAGTCTGCACATGCGCATAACCGGTAAGTATAAAATCTCGATGGGTAGCATGAATTGTCAGAACACCGGGACCCGCCCACAAAGTTACTTGCGCTTTGACACTTGCGTTTCAGACCGTTAAAATAGGGCCTATAATCTCAATTCCTACTTGGAATCATTATAATCAACTAAATATGTAGTGAAAATGTCAAATCAATGGACTCAAAAATCAACACAATAATGAAAAGAATCTTACCAGATTGAATCACGGTTCAGGTTATCGATCAGACCGTAGTTCTCATCAAGATAAACATCTACTGTCATAGACACATCAGTGTCATGAGCAGAACAGAAGTTTGTGACGGGACGAGTGGGAATGCCAAAACATCTCAACACTACGAGAAGAAGAATAAGTGCGTTACGTCTACAATCCCTTTCTCAACCCTTATTCTCTCCTTGTCCATTCTGCCTGAACTCTTACGTGTGTTGGTGACTCCAGCGAAGGCCAAGCTCTGTCCGTATTTGACAGGTACTCCTCCACATTTGTGGAACTGTCTCAGGATGGCACTGCTTCCGCACCAGGATGTTGGAGCAATTCCGTCTCCATAGCAGTTGGACCAGTTACCCACCAACACGCCACAGTCATCGTTGGCATTGATCTGTGAAAGTGTAAAGATGTTCTCTTGCTAAAGTCATGATTGCACCAATCAGATCAGGAAGTGTGTTAGGCTTCATGAGGAAAATGAAGACTTACCATAGCCGACACCACTCTGGCCACGTTAACAGGGTCTCCCCATCCTGAGCAAGGTCCACCACTCTTCTCCAACACAAAGAAACACGCAGCCAAGACTCCTTCATCAAACTGAGAATCAGAGGAATTCAAAGTTAAGATGCTTGCCATGCAGTGTGCAATTTCTGTGGTTTATGCTATGCTTGAATTCCAGCACTTCAGGTCAAACATATGCGATTGCAAACATAATGAAAAGTTTGGCTCTTACTTGGCCAAAGTTCCAGGTTCTGGATGCGATCTGGTGTTTCGTTCCATAGAAGATTTTGCCCGTGTCATTCAGCACATACTCAACTCTCTGGGCCTCCTCATCCAGGTACACAGAGTCATCTAGTAAAGACAGTTAACTGAGAAGCTTCATATATAGTAGTTTCGATAATGGATTCAATTGTTTTTTTCTTGATTCAGTTTTACAACCATTTACCGATTGGGTAGACGCTCGATTTTTTTAAATTTAGCTTACCTCAATGGTGTCTTTGTTTCCACAGCATTTTCAATTTTGATATTTTTAGGTCAAACCGTCATATAATGGAGGTCTATGGTCACCACCTCAAAGAGCATGCACAGAGAAGTCCAAATTAAACATGATTTAATGACTCGTAAATGTAAGTACACGTTGACGGCCTGAGACACGAAACGAGCGGTTTGTGTCAGAAAATGAACAGTGTTTATATCGTTTTTACCTCTTGTAACCACAATCACAAAGCGTCCGCGCCCTCAGATCACTTGGACGTGGTTACAAGAGGTAAAAACGATATAAATACCGTTCGTTTTCTCACACAAACCACTCGTTTCGTGTCTTAGGCCGTCATTGTGTACTTGCGTTAAATCATGTTTAATTTGGACTTCTCTGTGCATGCTCTTTGAGGTGGTGACCATAGACCTCCATTATATGACTGATCAACGGACACAGAAACTACGATGGAAACAAAGACACCTACATCTTGGATGCCCTTGAGTTAAGCTAAAACATACCAAAAATTAATTTGAAAGTGAACTATCCCTTTAACATCCAGTGCCATTCTTTAAGAAGACATTTGTAGAAATATAAAAATCCAGCCTTTATTGAAAACATTTCTAGTAGGTTTATCTTGTTTTTATTTGCAAGATTTCTCACAGCTACAGTCCTGTTTTGAAAATGAATTAATATTAAGACTTTAGCATTTTTTTCCCACACATCTGCATGGCATTTCTGAAGTGCACAAATGCAAATCTCTTCATACTGGACTTACCTTTACACCAGGGGTTGAACAGCATGTAAATGTCATTGCAAGGGTTGCATAAAGACGTGGCTCTGCCTCTTGGGCCGCAAGTCACAACGGTGAGGCTGTATCGTCCAATACAAGCAGTCGGAAGGGAGTACACACACAGTTTGACTCGGTTTTGCACCCTTTCGACAATCTTGGCCTCCCAGCGAGTTTTTTTAAATTCTTCCACTAATGGGACAATCACCAGAGTGCCCTTGCATATTGATGGAGCATTCCCTGTAAAATACAAACAGCAAGAAATAACCAGGGTTATTAGCTATCATTAATTAAAAGTAAAACACTCAAGCTGATCAAAAAGACTTCACCAACCAAGTCTCAGCTCCAGGTGAAGACTGTCACATTTCAGATTGAACGGCCGGGACAGCTCAACCCACATCTGGAAACACTGTCCTCTGCGGACAATGAGGCGATCGCTACGATAACAAGTGGTGTGATGCTCCAGACGATTCTGACACTTCCAGGATTTCATCAGGTCCACACAACGAACCTGAAGAACCAAATCTGAGAAAAAACAAGCAGAAGAAATCCATCAGCTGTGTTGCACAAAAGTATTCTTTATGAGATTGTATGATACAAATTATATTAATGTGTTTATTATAATCCATTTAGGCTGTTAACTTTTTGAGCATGGACCTGAAAAGTAATTTCCAACTTGAATGGTCATAAATCTTTAATGATTTAGAGCAGACTTCAGTTTGGTGTCTTTTTTCTTTTTACACTTGACAGATTATTGCTGAAGTGAAAACGTTTAAAACACGTAGTTTTATGAATAATGCACAAAAATACCATTTTCGATTTCTATAAGAAATACATATTTTCCAAAACACGTTTTACTCTAAAGCTGTGAGAAAATCCAAGCCATACATCTAAACAAGCTGTTCCAATTTAAGGTTGATATCCAAAAAAAAAAATAGATTTTGTTTGTGTTAGAGCCCGACCGATAAAGGATTTTGAAATCTGATACGATACAAATATTTGTTGGTTTTAAAATCCGATATATCAGCCGATTTATTATTTATTTTTATTTTTATTTCAGAAACGATTATAAGAGATGATACGTGTCATTGCTATAACTGTCACGCGCTATTAAAGAAATACTTCAGTCACGTTGTCAAAAGTTAAAAGGACAGTCAGTCAACTACACTGTAACAACGTAACGTAACTACTACTAGCTAATGGGCTCTATGCACGGCGGTATTTCCGGTGAAGGATTAAGGATGCTCGATAACTTCCGCCGATCATAGAGTCCAATGCAATACCGATAGTTTATATTGAATTTTATACTCCATGGTTATACTAATGAAACGTTAGTCACAAAAACAGATAAAACAGACACCCCTCGTTGTGTTTATGCTTCTTTTTAAAATTATATTAAATAAACATAACTATATATAAAATTACATCTAAACGTATGTACGTTTCGTTTCAAAGACGGGAGGACAGTAAATATTGAAGACTCTGCCATAATCCCGTTTTCTCCGGTTTTCCTCCGCTTTAATCTACACAACCGGAAATGGACGAGCATCCTTACGTCAAATGCGGAACTTATGCGTGCATATAGCCCATTCCGCTTCACTCTCGGGTTATTTAACAGCAGCAAAACTGGACATGATAGTCAGTTTAGTCAACGACTGTGTAGAGTGCCCTCTGGTGGACAAACTCTACAACTCCAACACTCATGACATGGCTCGTCTGTTTTTATTTTATTTTTGAAATATTCATTTATCGGCCATTATAACTGCCGATACCGATAGTTTGGAAAATGCCTAATATCTGACGATATATCGGTCTGGCTCTAGTTTGTGTGCAGAACCAAACGCTTCCACTAAATGAAATCCGACTCCCGTTAATTTCCTCATTTTTGACTGTGAACAAGTGCGACAATTTTTTTTTCAGGACCATTTAACTTTTTCGAATAGCCTAATGTCCATTATTGTGGATGAGTGTGTGTGTTTATGTGTGTTTACAATGCAAGTGGCAAAACCAAGTGTTGCACAATTCCGATGAAGAAAAAAAAAGTAGCCTAACAACAACAAAACGTTAACTTTTTCTCAAAAATGACCGAACAGCACCAAAGGGTTAATAAACACGTTTCACAAAAACAGGCCAGATTTACAAGTCTTACCTTCACAGGTACGGACACATTCGTCCGCACAATCCTTGTAGTAGACTTGCTTGCAGTCATAGTCGCAGCGAGGTCTCACGTAGTCGCAAGGGATCGCACAAGGGTTAGCGCACGGGTTGACACAAGGATTCACCAAAGGAACCACGCAAGGTTTGACCACAGGTTTCACACAGGGCAAAGGCTTCACGCAAGGGTCCACACAGGGGTTCTGGGACACCGGCGCGCATGGTCCGACTGGCACACAGGGCAAAGGCTTCACGCAAGGGTCCACGCAGGGGTTCTGGGACACCGGCGCGCATGGTCCGAGTGCCACGGCTGGGAAACGGCCGATGTTGCAGAAGTTGTTGATCTGGCCATAACTCAAGACAGACATGCTGTGAAGAAGTGCAGAACAAAGAAAGAAGGTGAGCGATGTTGTCAGCTAAATGGTTAAACATTCATGCACTGTAACGTCTTTCAAGGACTCCATCTCTAAATGTAAATAGAAAACCCTAGCGAAAAAAGTAGGCTATACTTTATTAAATTTGAAATATATTCCCGTTTTTAATAGTAGCAACATTGCAAATATAGGCTAAAAATTGTAGCTACTATCTTTATATTAGCATCATGCTTTTGCCTATTTTCACAATACAACTTTTCAACATAATTGCAGGCTACTTTAGGATATTTATTTAAAAAATATATTTGATAAAAATATACTTGAAGTGACATTCTGTTTATTTTCTGCACTTTATTGGGTATATTTTTAACTGTGTGCTGAAAATGATCATCGCAACAATGCATTGAAATCATACTTTCAAAATAGCCTACATTATAGTATGCAATAGCATTTTGTACTAGTATTATTTATTAATGTGCATCTGTTATTGAAGACAGAGTGTGCAATTTGAAGAATTTGGAGTATACCTGAGCTTATACTTTTTACTGAAATATAATACACTTGTGGTATATATTTGCTTGTGTGTTTAGAAGACACACGCAATACATTTGTAATGTACTTGTAACACAAATAAAGTAGCATGTAATTAGTCCCTACACGGGCATATAATTAAGGTATACTAACTTAGTATACTTGAAGTTGTTCCAATGTAGCACACAAAAGTACACTAAATATACTTAGTTACTCATTACAACTAAAATACACTTAGTATGAAATTAGTTGTTTTAAAATAGCACACTTCAAGTTAACTAATCAATTACACACTTGAAGTTCTAGTCTGGCTGCAAGTATACTAATGCTAGCATTTTTTTTTTCCACCACTGTAAAAAATTATCCTGTAAAAAAAGGTAAACTACTGTTTGCCAGCATCATACGGTCTTTTACTGTTTTTGTGTTAGAGCATAGCTGTTAAATAAAATTTTTATACTTTAGCTGACAATACTTTGCTGTTAATTTCATAAACACACCGTATTTTTACGGTATGATGCTGGCAACCACAGCTGCCAGTAGTTTACCGTTTTTTTTTTTACAGGATTATTTTTCACAGTAGGATTTTTAGTTGATTACTTACATGTTTGCGGTTCTTTCTCCGGAGTGATGTTGAATCTGAAGAGAGTAACAGTTCTTATCGAACTCAAACGACTGAAGTAAAGTGAGTCTGTCTGGATCCACGGCTTCTTGCGCTGTGACACTTCTCTCCACTGTAGTCTGGTATATATACACATCTCCATTCCCAGCCCATTCACATGAGTAACAGAAGTGCCAACAGTGTTTCCTTGTCTCATGGAAGGGAGGGAAGGATTGTAGATGAATCACACAGGTTAATTTGAAAAACGAATGCGCCAATTTACGGTTTAGTATAATTGTTCTGATATAGGTTATAATTGTTATAAGCATAATTACATTTTAATGGAGCAATTCGAGCATAAAGAAGCACATAAGCAGACTTTTGTATGGAGTGGCCATATACATTTATGATAAAGTTTGGACACACCCCATCCTTCTCTGTTTTAAACAGTAATAAAATTCAGTATAAAGTATTAGAATTATGTAAACAAATGAACAAACTTCAAATCCGCCTTCTCTCAGCCAACTAAAAATAATTTAAAAAGTATGTTTGTCTTGTCTTCCAGTAAAAATACCATAATATCCTTAAACAAGAAAATTTGAAAATTGCTTTTTTTTTATTTTCTTTTAAGCATAAATGTAACAAAAGTGAGGTTAATGTGCAAATAAAGGATGCTTTGACATTTTTACTGAAAATTAGATGAAAAATGTAATTAAGAAAATTACTTTTTCCCCCTAATCCTCCAGAAATTCATGTCAGAATTCATGATTTTTGGTCCGGCCATATAGAATTCTATGCATTTACTTATGAGACATTTTTGAATGTTAAAATTAATTAATTGTATTTTTATTATGGTAAAAATACCATCGTATCCTTAATCATGAACATTGGAAAATTGCTTTTTTTATTTTCTTTTAAGCATAAATGTAACAAAGGGGAGGTTAATGTGCAAATAAAGGATGCTTTGACATTTTTACTGAAAATTAGATTAAAAATGTAATTAAGAAAATTACTTTTTCCCCCTAATCCTCCAGAAATTCATGTCAGAATTCATGATTTTTGGTCCGGCCATATAGAATTCTATGCATTTACTTATGAGACATTTTTGAATGTTAAAATTAATTAATTGTATTTTTATTATGGTAAAAATACCATCATATCCTTAATCATGAACATTGGAAAATTGCTTTTTTTTAATTTTCTTTTAAGCATAAATTTAACAAAAGTGAGGTTAATATGCAAATAAAGGATGGTTAGAAATTTTACTGAAAATTAGATGAAAAATGTAATTAAGAAAATTACTTTTTCCCCTAATCCTCCAGAAATTCATGTCAGAATTCATGATTTTTGGTCCGGCCATATAGAATTCTATGCATTTACTTATGAGACATTTTTGAATGTTAATATTAATTAATTGTATTTTTATTATGGTAAAAATACCATCATATCCTTAATCATGAACATTGGAAAATTGCTTTTTCTTATTTTCTTTTAAGCATAAATTTAACAAAAGTGAGGTTAATGTGCAAATAAAGGATGGTTAGAAATTTTTACTGAAAATTAGATGAAAAATGTAATTAAGAAAATTACTTTTTCCCCAGAAATTCATGTCAGAATTCATGATTTTTTTGGTCCGGCCATATAGAATTCTATGCATTTACTTATAAGACATTTTTGAATGTTAATATTTAATTGACTTATAAAGCAATTTGGGAGAGATTCTTGTATCTCACAGGGTGTCAAGACTGTTATATTAATTATTAAATAAGTTAGTAAATATATACAGTACGACTTGCATAACTTTATGCTTAACAAACTAGTTAATTTTATAATAATCTTGATGTTGGGAAAAATTCAGTTCAACCAAAAGTGTGTCAGTAAAGCAATTTACACACCCAGATCCTTTCTGCAAGTCTTTAGGCACAGACACACCACAGGTGTGTAAACGGGTTCCTTCTGGGTTTCATAACTGTCATTTTCAAAACTGCCATCAAATATAAATCATAAAAAAATAAAGGATTTAACTGTAATTTTCATCATAATCTTCAAACAAAATAAACCAAGCACAACTAACAGGGCACAACACCCAGTGTTAATGTTGGGTTTGGCGATCATGCCATCAGTCACACAAATCTCTATTTCCTATTGCATAAATTGCCTAATTTATGATTAGGGGTTGAGCACATTAATTTGAGTAAATTATCAATTAATTGAGGGGCAAGCGCTGTGTATGAATTACAAATCTATCCTTCCCTGATTTTTTGGTCCGTTCTCAATTAATTCAGAGTTATTGAGCAGCACAGTCATCCTGTGTGTTTAAATCTCCATTTGCTTCTGCAGGAGCATCTGACTAATAATCAGACATGATCACTTCCACATATAACCTGACCCTGCATGGTCTTTGTGGAATCTTATTCAGTGGGCAAAACTATACAACACTTGTTCACCCAGAAGAAATATCATATTTGGAATGACATGATGATGCAGTATTTTCATCTTTTGGGGAATTATCAACACTGTAAAAAATAGTTTCAAGATTTGTTATCACAACATATTTTCTTTTGTCAAATCAACTTTATAATCATTTATTTAGTTGAGATAACTTATTATTTTGAGTTTCTGATGGTTAAATTAATCTACTTCATTGTATTGACTCACTTTTTCCAGTTCAATCAACTAAAAATTAAGGCAACCCAGGTTACTTACTTTTTTAAGTTAAACCAACAATATTTTTTTACAGTGTAGTAATCACATTTTTTCTTTTGTCAAATCAACTTAAATAATTTATTTAGTTCAGATAACATATAATTTTGAGTTTTTGATGGTTAAATTAATCTCCTTCATTGTATTAACTCACTTTTTGCAGTTCAATAACTTAAAATTTTAAGGCAACCAGGTTACTTACTTTTTTAAGTTAAACCATCAATATTTTTTTTACAGTGAAGCAATAGGCTACACCGTAAAAAAAGTTCACTCAACTTAGTTATCTTTTTGCTTTGACTCAGTTAAGTTTTATTTACTCAAGTATTTTCAACATAAAAAGTTAAGTTGACATAGTTAAAATAGTTGACCCAACTACTTATTTGAAGTAACATAGACTTGAAAAGTTTAGTTGAAAGACGATAACTTACATTTTCAAGTTATCTGTACTAAAATGTATGTTCATTAAACTTAATTTGGTATTTTTCTCTCACGTGATATGATCTCGCGATAAATAATGAGACTAACATTACTGGTTCAGCATATGTTTTTAAGTTGAGGCAACACATACTCCAGTTAAGTCAACTTAGTTGAGATAGTGAAAACTTAACATAAGTTGAATGAACAAATTTAGAAACCACAAGTTGTATCAACTTACAAAATTCCATTGAAAAAACTAAAATGCAGAATCATTTTTTTACAGTGAAAGCAGACTTACTGGACATGCAAGCTAATTTGTGTCTCCTCCTTTGGTAGTTCTAGCATTTTGAAGTTTAGGCAGGAAAAGAAAAAATGATGTTGTTACAGTTTGGACAGCAAGGAGGATTACAGATTTAATGCCACTGAATCTCTTAAATGATTCAGTCTGGATAGTAATGGCACTAATTAGGTCAGAACAAGATCTCATACATAATTCCGACACCAAATTCCCTATTTGAAAATATTTGTAAAGAAAATGATCATTTATATGCGCGCACGTGTGTGTGTTTGTGTTCAAAACCATTAGAAGTTAGTATACTTTAGAAAGAAATTAATAAATTAGCAAAGGACACAATAAATTGATCAAAAATGCAGTATAAACACTATCTTTAAAAAATTATCGTTATTTTAACAGTAAAAGACTGTAAAAATGCTACAGTGCAGAATCAGTTAACAGAAAGTTTCAGTAAACAACTGTGATAGATCTAACGGTAGCTACATTTAATTTAATTTAACTGTAAAATACAGTGAAATTTACAGTTTTTTAAAGTGAAAAAGAACAAGTCATTGTATAATTTACAGTGAAAAACTGTAAATTGATATTCCCACAATTACCTGCGTGACACTTCACATTTGATTTATTTTTGTTGAAATTATTATGTTTCTTCTTAGTTTTCTTAGTTCTTTTCTAATCAGTTTACATTAGGGTTTATGTTACATTTAATGTTGTTAAATGAAAGTTTATTGCATTTTTAAAATGTCATGTGTGTTACCATAATGGTATTTAATGTTTGTGCAAAAAACACTGTGCGTATTAACTTACTGTAAATATCTATCTATCTATCTATCTATCTATCTATCTATCTATCTATCTATCTATCTATCTATCTATCTATCTATCTATCTATCTATCTATCTATCTATCACACATACATTACAATATATACTGTATATATACTGTAGCCTATATACACACACTTTAGATAGATAGATAGATAGATAGATAGATAGATAGATAGATAGATAGATAGATAGATAGATAGATAGATAGATAGATAGATAGATAGATAGATAGATAGATAGATAGATAGATAGATAGATAGATAGATAGATAGATAGATAGATAGATAGATAGATAGATAGATAGATAGATAGATAGATAGATAGATAGATAGATAGAACGTAAAGGTGCTGTATGGTTATATGCAATATCAGGAGTGGCCAAAAGAGGGCCTTCATGAGCATCTGAACCATCAGTCCTTCTTGCTTGAGATCACGCCTGTCTCTGAAACCTGCTGTTTATTTATTGACTAATTTTATGACCACAGTGTTTATTTATTATAAAAACGGTGATTATTATAAACATTACCGCTCCCTCAGATGACATTTTTATCCTTTCAACCAACCGCCGAAATGCATGCATCGACCAGAAAAAGACATCTAGCATATAAAATGTTATGCAATCATTCAATTTGGACATGCCTTATAGAAGGAAGCTTTGTTCAGGTTTGCATCTTTGTCAGTCAATAAAAATCTTTCCGATAGGGGGCAGGTGTTTGCCAAAGTTAACCATAGCAGTATTTATATGGTCAAATATATTAAAGATATATATATCCAATAAATAATAAATAAATAAACAAACAGGCTACAAATATGCTGTTATAAAGAAACCACATCTGGAATGAGTTCCCAGTGTGTTTTGTGTAAGAGAAAGCATGAGTATGCAAAGCACACGCATACAAAGTATGATCACACATATCACACATGCATATGTGTGAGTGTGTGCTGTGAAACCACACAGCACACACCACCAGGAAACTGGCGAGAACATGCTATTTCAGCAGATCTGTGAAAGCCATTTCACTTCCTCTCAAGAGAATTTGAACAACACTATTACACACTCACCTAAAGGATTATTAGGAACACCACAGTAATCCTGTGTTTGACCTCCTATCTCCTTCAGAACTGCCTTAATTCTACATGGCATTGATTCAACAAGGTGCTGAAAGCATTCTTTAGAAATGTCGGCCCATATTGATAGGATAACCATGGGATGGACATGGTCAGAAACAATGCTCAGGTAGGCCGTGGCATTTAAACGATGCCCAATTGGCACTAAAGGCGCTTTTCCACTGCATAGTACGGTACGGTTCGGTTCGGTACGTCTCACTTGTGGTGCTTTTCCACTGCATGGTACGGTACGCTTCAGGTCGCTTTAAATGGTACCTGGTCTGTTGAGGTTCCAAGCGTACCGTACCGGTACAAAAATGTGACGTGAAACACTGGAGATCACTGATTGGTCAGACAGAATCGTCACTACTAGCGTCATTGGATTTGCGACACGAGACACGAGACACTTTTTTAGCAGTATTTTTGTTTTGCTGCCATCAGCCTCATTTTAAACTTTTTTTTTTCCGTCTAGCAGTTAAAAACAACCACATACCGAGAATCAGGAACACCATCCCCTCGATAGTCTCCATTGTTCCTGTGTTGTGGGTTTGAAAATGTGGCGCTTTTAAGATGATGTCATGGCAGTAGAGGCGCGCGCAAATAACGATCAGTCCCACACACTTTGAAGGGGTACTACTGCAGTGGAAACGCAAAGCGATCCGAACTGTTCCGCGCCGAGTCGAAGCGTACTGAGCCGAACCGTACCGTACTATGCAGTGGAAAAGCGCCATAAGGGGTCTAAAGTGTGCCAAGAAAACATCCCTCACTCCATTACACCACCACCACCAGCCTGCACAGTGGGAACAAGGCATGATGGATCCATGTTCTCATTCTGTTTACGCCAAATTCTGAATGTCTCAACAGAAATCGAGACTCATCAGACCAGGCAACATTTTTCCAGTCTTCAACTGTCCAACTTTGGTGAGCTCTTGCAAATTGTCGCCTCTTTTTCCTATTTGTAGTGGAGATGAGTGGTACCCGGTGGGGTCTTCTGCTGTTGTAGCCCATCCGCCTCCAGGTTGTGCGTGTTCACAAATGCTTTGCTGCATACCTCGGTTGTAACGAGTGGTTATTTCAGCCAAAGTTGCTCTTCTATCAGCTTGAATCAGTCGGCCCATTCTCCTCTGACCTCTCGCATCAACAAGGCATTTTCGCCCACAGGACTGCCGCATACTGGATGTTTCTAGATCCTGGCAGTAGATCCTTCAAGTCCTGTAGGTTGTGAGTTGTAGCCACCTTGGATCGAACTTGGTCCAGTCGCAGGTGCTCAATTGGACTGAGATCTGGAGAATTTGGAGGCCAGCAACACCATCAGGCACTCGGATTGGTCTGACCCAGTCGCCTTGCCATACTGAAACAATTCAAAGTCGCTCTTTATTCAGGCCCATTACAAAGACACCTACATCTTGGATGCCCTTGAGGTAAGCTAAAACATGTCAAAAATTAATTTCAAAGTGAACTATCCCTTTAACTGGGTCATATCTAGGAAATGCATGCTCATCCTAGGGCGTCATATAGTGACGCGCTTGACATTTCGTCTAAATCCAACGCACATGGCACCCTTTAGCGTCAATATAACACACACAGAGCTTTGCTCGGTTATGGGTAGGTTTAGGTCTGGGGTAGGGTTAGGATTAGACCACTAGGAGGCGCCTTCTGGCCCATATCAGTGATGCGCGGGTTGATCCGAAATGAGCGGGTGCCTGCGGTCACCCGCGGTTACCCGCAGTTACGGGTCATCCAAAAATGTTTTTAATGATATTCGGGTCGCGGTCGGTCGGGTCGTTTGAAAAAAGATGCCAATTAAACATTTGTATTAGGCTAATATAGTACTAGACACAATGTTTGATGAAATATACAGCCCTACACATTATTGGCTGCAATAACTGGCACGAAGATAACACACAAGCTCGATCAGTCGAAACAGTTCTCGGTTCTATACTAGTGATTGGAGAACCGCGGTCCGCTGTCCCTGTGCGTTCGGTATACGCAGTATCAGCTGCTCGTGCTCATCACTTCTCTCAACAGTGGCACATGTCTCGGTTCAGTGAACTGTTGGAGTTACTGGAGTAAAATATAATTCAGGATATTGATTTATTTCGATTCGTAGGCGACTGTCAGGCATGTCTGAAAGTGAGTAACTTCAGTAACTTGTGGATCAGCACTGACGCAAGACGCGAACTGTTTCGAACGATTCAGTTCGATTTAGTGTACTGGTTCGACCGGTTCACTAAAAAGAGCCGGTTCAAAAGAACGATTCGTTCACGAACCGGCCATGATCACTACAGTCTGCAGAGAGATGGAGGCGGCAAGAGAAAAGGTGATGACTGGGGAGTGGAAGCTCCGCAAATACACAAATAGAAAGAGTAAAAGTGTGGGAGACATTTGCTGAAATAATGAAAGATGATGGCGAAAGTGCTGGCTTTGCCTTTGTTATGTGTAGGCCTACGTCTTCTTGCGACGCTGTGTTGTTACACGTCTATGGCCCAATAACGCTCCGATGAGCATTTACTAATTTTTAAAAATGCGGTCAGGTAGCGGGTCGGGTACAATATTTTTTTACTTTTTTTTTTTGCGGTCCGAGTTGCGGGCGGGTAGTTGAAAACGTCGGTCGGTTGCGGGTTGTTTATACATTGACCCGCGCATCACTGGCCCATATGTATCTGCGTCTCACATCAACTATTCGGAAAAACACACTCTTCACATGTATATCATTTTAAGAGTCGGATCAACTAAGAAATAGCTTTTGTATTGTATGTTGCAAAAGTACATTATAAAATGTGAAGCAATTGCTTAAGATTGATTGCTTAAGACTTGTTTTGATGCAATTCCTCAGAAGTAAAACGAAGAAATCCATTTTAGTAAGAGGAAGTTCACACTTCCCCATGCAGGACGGAGGTCACATGGGTCAAAGCAGCTGCTGGTCGAATGCCTGTTTATAACATATAACAACAGCTAATGGCTGGTCTCTTTATGAATCATGTTGAATAATTGTCAAACATGGTTAAACTCTTTGATTTATGTCAAGATGGTAGAAATTAAACATCCATTTTGTGCTATATTGCCACACCTCTATTTTATTACCACATTTTACACATACTTCACATAGAGACAGAACACGTACCAAGCTCCAAGCTACAACTAACCACAAACCAATCGAGGTTAGTTTCAAGAACAAACAAAACAAGCTATCGAGGTCCCTGAAAGATGTCAAACAGATGGAGACAGATCAAATGAAAACAAGTGAAAAATTATATTGCACTTATTTTCAGTAGCATCAATAAACAATGCATGTTGTAAATTTGGTATGTTATTACAGTAATGGTGAAAAAGCAAGCATACAACTCTTGTATTGTATTTTTCAGGCAGATGTTTCGGCTTATTTGTGCATGTAAGCAGCAACTTTGCAAAAACCCTTGCAACCACACAGCAAAACATTCGAAACATCTTATACTCCATATCAATGTGAGGTTTTGTGGCTTTAAAATTGTTTTTGAACATTTATTTCTTTTTCTTATTATTGCCAGTCATGAAGACGATGTTGCTATTTCAATTAAAACAACATTTAGTGACCTAGGCCTATTATATCCTCAAAGTTTGCAAAAAAGAATTCTTGCAATGGCAGTAAATTATTCAGAATTCATTGATTCTCATATTGGTGATAACAAAGAATAGATTTTTTTCATCTTTGCTATTTTAATTATATATTTATTAGGGCTGTGCAAAGATTAAGTGCGATTAATCGCATCCAAAATAAAAGTTTGTGTTTACATAATATATTTGTGTGTACTGTGTATAATTATTTTGTATATACACACACACATACATGTATAAGAAATTGTGTTATTCATATATAAAATATTTATATTTATATTATAGATATATATACAGCATTTATGTGCAAATAATTCTTAAATATATACATGCATGCATGTGTATTTATATTTACAAAATAATTATACACAGCGCACACACATATATCATGTAAACACAAACTTTTATTTTGGATGCGATTAATCGCAATTAATCTTCGCACAGCCCTAATATTTAGATATATTTAGGGCTGGGCAACGATTAATCGCAATTAATCGCATCCAAAATAAAAGTTTGAGTTTACATAATATATGTGTGTGTACTGTGTATAAAAATTCATATACATGCAAGTATATATTTAAGATTTTTTTTATTAATATATCAAATATTAATATTTATATTTAATATAAATTATGTATAAATATATATACAGTATATACATGCAATTTTTTTTAATATATACATGCATGTGTGTGTATTTATATATACAATATAATAATACACACTACACACCCATGTATTATGTAAACACAAACTTTTATTTTGGATACGATTAATCGTTGCCAGGCCCTAATATATATTTATACATAATTTATAATAATAAATTATAAATTTTAAATATAAATATTAATATTTTATATATTAATAACACATTTTTCTTAAATATATATATGCATGTGTGTGAATTTTATATACAAAATAATTATACACAGTACACACACATATATTATGTAAAACACTAACTTTTATTTTGGATGCGATTAATCGCGATTAATCGTTGCCCAGCCCTATTTTTGGGGGTTTTTTGTTTTGTTATTTAATTGTTAATTTCACACATTGCGTTCCCATATGAACATCATGAGCAACCCAAATTTACATGCAGAGATGCCATTTGTTAAACGGGTTATTTGTGGGTGTGATAAATGGAATGGAAGTCTAACACATTAGAAGGAAGTAACTAAGTCATCGTATTTACTTCCGTGTTGCAAGATAAGGTGGCAGTCAAAAGAAAGTCAATTCAGGAAAAAACCTGAAAGTACAGGGCAATATATACGAAGAAGCACAATGCATGAGAGTTTCTGCTCTTATCTAATCAATGACACTGCAAATATGCTTTATGGATATAATGATACCTCAGTTTGAGGCTTGACTAAGCCTTCTCCCGACTCACAGGGGTTTAGCGAGAGAAAGTGTGTAACTGTCTCAGTGGTATAGCTGGGGTGCTGGATTGGATAAAGCCTCCACTGATCTCATTGCAGGGGTCAGATGCCAAATGCCAATCTGTCTTACCTCGACGATGTCTACCTGACTAGAAAGAGAAGACACTGTAGCCTAACTTAGTACGCTCACGTGTCTAACATATAATGTAACATACTTTAGCCTGAGCTTGAGAAAGCATATGGACAATTAAACAAAAAATGTGTGTGTATGTGGGTTTTTTTTTTTTTTGGGGGGGGGGGGGGGGGGGATTGCATTGCATTTCATAACAATTAATGTTTATATAATTATGTCTATCAATGCATATAAATGTTCAACTTAAAAAAATAAATAATGTCAAAATGCACAAATAATCAATAAACAAATAAATCAATAAATACATATCACAACAGTCTTCATTTTCATTGAGCTAAATATTCTATTTCCTTTGATTTCTAGTATATATTAAAAGACTTTTGCATTGCATTTTAGTATTTTATTGTGATTATCTCTATCATTGTATAAATGCTTAATAAAAAAAACCTAAATAAAACAATGTCTTCGGTTCATAAATATCTCATTTGTCTTTAAATATAGTCTTTATTTTAAAATAATTTAATAATGCAAAAAAAAAAATGATGTATTACACATAAATACAGTATATTATATACCATATATTATACATATCGTATTTATCGTTTCAGAGCAGCTTTACAGAAAATGCATGTCTAAATTACAATTTCTTTTGATTTTACAAGGTTTTTTTCATGCATTGTGCAGAGTAAATGCATACTGTTTTTTTTCTTTATACTGATTCAAGCACTAAACACAAGTTTCCCTTCTCTTCCTCTCTTCGACACACACACACTCAGAAGTGCGCCCGCCGCCCAAGAGAGTCATGGTGAAGGGGGTAATCTAGAATAATCCTGCTTTATTGGCTGTTACCGCTGTGACGCAGGTCCGCTCCCCCTGATAGATTCTGGGTGACATCTAGCCTGACAGTTATACACACACCTACAGTACACACACAGTTACCTGCTAGTCTCTTTCTCTCTTACATGACACACACACACACACACACACTCCGTCTCCCTCCCCCCAAACACACACGTTTGCATAGCCACATAAACAGGGACTTGACTTCCTCCAGACTTACTTTGCCCTTAAATTAAGCTAATTATGATTACTACAGACTAACCCTAACACTAAAATAAAACATGCAGCACTTTTAAAAGCCAATAAAGACATTAGAGTCTTAATGAACCCTTTTCCTTATGAGGACTCCCGTTTGTACAGTATAGGCACATTTTTCTGCAAATTTGCCTATAAAATATAGTTCTTTGTACTTACTTGTATAAAGGTGCATCTCAAGTTTAAGATGTGATGACTTTCTCTAGAGGGCAGCATTGACACTCACTGCTATCTGTAAAGGAAGAAGAGATGTTTTTTTCTGCTCGTCAGTTTTAATTCGTTCATTTATTATATAGGCAATTTTAAGAGACAAAGTCGATTCTTGGGGCTACATAAACAGAATTGATAAATAGCCTGAATAAAAATTAAAAAGTTCATCAAAAATCATTAAGTTATAGCCTACTTTATTATAAAAATCCCCGTATTGCTTTAACAGGTCGTAAAGGGGTATAAGTGTATAATATTATAGTAGGTGAGTAGCGCGTGTGTGGATTGGTTTACGCAGCTGTCACTCAAATTCACCGTCACTCCCGCTTTAGTTTACGGGTTAATCTCTAAGCATCCTCACTGTGCAACCGAGATGACATGAGCAGCCAGCAGTTTGACAGAACAGCTGACAATGTGATCGTACAGGTAATCCGTTCAACACATATTATTGATTATGCGCATCTATTTTATGTATTAATCTGACTGGCAACTTATTGATTTATTTATACGTTTATTTTTCACAGAATAAAACAACATGTAAAGGCTCAACGCGTCCAGGTTTCACTTTAAAAGAGGCGACGGATAGGGTATTTTGCCACTTGAAATTCGTTTTCTTGGAAAGGCGTGCTCTGTTTTTTCTTCGTCCGACCTGAAAACTCATCGCAATCATGCAGCAATCATTCTGATTCTCACGGCCCCACGAGAGCCGTGAGAACCCGCGTCCACCGCCGTCGCCACGAACTTCAGCGCTGTGCGCAAACGGGACATCTGGCGAGCTTTTACGCACAGTAGTGAGGCGCAGCAGCGGTGCGCTGCAGGCAAAGCGAATGCATATAAACTCTCACCTGACTGACTCTTAGAATATAAATTCATGAAATTATAACATTTTCCTTACAACCGGTTATCGTTTCGCTGGACATGGCTCAAGCGATATAAAACCACAGACCTGATTCTAGGACTCTATAACAAACCGATCTCTAATCACTCGCCATGGAAGAGAATCTGAGTAACTTGAGCGTGCTGAACTGGGAGCAGGTGAAGCGCCTGGATGTCATCCTGACCGAATCCATTCCTATTCACGGCAAATGGAACTTCCCCACTTTGGAGATGAAACCTCGGGATATTGTCAAAGTGGTGCGGTGTCGCATGGAAGAGCGCAAGATCCACGTCCGGGAGGTCCGGTTGAACGGTTCCGCGGCCAGTCACGTTCTCCACGAGGACAGCGGTTTGGGCTACAAGGATCTGGATCTCATATTTTGCGCGGATCTGAAAGGAGAAGTGGCGTTTCAGACCGTCAAGGATATCGTTCTCGACTGCCTCCTGGATTTCCTGCCTGAAGGAGTGAATAAAGAGAAAATTACTCCAGTGACTTTAAAGGTAAACATTTAGTGAGCGTATTATTTGTTATCTTAATTGTGTTTTAAACCAGCGCAAACGTTTTGAGTGTGTTTTGGTGGTTTTACAGGGTTTTTTTTTTAAGCAAAGTAGCTAAAATTTCCAAGCTTGAAACCTTGCAGAGGTTGATTGATTCACCCTTGAGGACGACACTTAACCTAATGTTAGCCCATCAAGACTGCCCTTTTTTTTAAGTGTAGCCACTGTCACTTCGGATAAGCGAGATTCAGCTAAATGATTACTTAGCAACTGATATAATTCCATATGTTACATGTGTTAAGTAAAGGGGAAGTGCATGGAATGCTATAATTTGACATTGACTGGACCTAGACATGCCCTAGAGAGTGTGTATTACATTAAAGCTGCAATAAGATAAGGCCACTGGTTGTAAAAACGTTGGTTTCTACTACCAAGACGATTTCGCTAAACCAATTTACGATGGATCCGCTTTCACCTCTCTCTCTACCGTATGCAAACGCACACAGCGTTTTCATGTATGCAAATTAGGCTGATACCGTTTATAGCTATAGCAATGCAATGTAATGCCTTTACTTGATAAGCAAAGTGACTTTACAATACCAAAATGGTCCATCTGCAGTCTTTTCCTATCGACAACATTTCTTTTCTTGCACATATTTCAATGATTTCAAGAAATATTTATTTGTCTGCATCTCCATCTTTCAACACACATACATTTTTCATTGATCATTATTTATAGGACTATAACACTGCCCTCATCCCAACCATTCTTTCTCTTTCCTCAGGAGGCTTATGTGCAAAAGATGGTGAAAGTGTGTAATGATTCAGACCGGTGGAGTCTGATCTCGCTCTCCAACAACAGCGGGAAGAACGTCGAATTGAAGTTCGTGGATTCCCTGCGGCGACAGTTTGAATTCAGCGTCGACTCTTTTCAGATCCGCCTGGACTCCCTGCTCCTCTTCTACGAGTGTTCGGAGAACCCCATGGCTGAGACGTTCCATCCCTCCATTGTGGGAGAGAGCGTTTACGGAGACTTCAGCGTAGCCTTGGACCACCTGCAACGGAAACTGATCTGCACGCGAAATCCAGAAGAGATCCGGGGCGGCGGCTTGCTGAAGTACTGCCACCTGTTGGTGCGAGGCTTCCGCGCCGCTTCGGAAACCGAGATGAAGCTTCTCGAACGCTACATGTGCTCCCGGTTCTTCATCGACTTCTCGGATGTGGCGGAACAAAGGCGCAAGCTCGAGTCCTACCTGCAGAATCACTTTGTGGGACTAGAGGACCGGAAGTACGAGTACCTGACCACGCTACACAGTGTCGTCAACGAAAGCACGGTGTGCTTGATGGGACACGAAAGGCGACAGACTCTGAGCCTTATCACCATGTTGGCAGTGCGCGTGTTGGCAGAGCAGAATGTAATTCCCAACGTGGCTAACGTCACTTGCTTTTACCAGCCTGCGCCGTACATTGCGGACGGCAACTTTAGCAATTACTACATTGCTCAGGTGCAGCCAGTCTACACCTGCCAACCCACTCACACATTCTCACCATGGTTGCCCTGCAACTGACCGAAATGTGTTGACTCACATCTGGTCCGTTAGAGCACCCGCCCAATGACAAGTTGAGAAGTCTGTATTTTTGTGCTCAACAATGCGAGGAAAGCCCAAGACTTTCCCAATTGGCGGTCGCTAGCTCGCGGCGAAGGGAGGCTATGATCACGCCTGATGGGGAAAAAGAGAAGAGAGAGTGATGTAACTTGGATTTGTTCCAATGTGGCAGCATGTTCTACCTAGGCTTACCATGGCAAAGTGCCAGTGTGCCTAGAGAAGCGCAACACTGGCTGAGAGGAAACAACACAGTCTTTCTTTTGTGTGTGTGTGTACATATGTGTTATAGTCATACTTGAAGAATCGAAGAGATCCTGCATATCGCGTTGAAAGATTAGTGTTGACGGTTTTTGCAATGCTCATTTCGAAATGCTATCAGACACGAAGAACTGAAATCAATGGACACTTTTCTCAAGCCAAGGATATTCTCGTAGATACAAGATACCCAAAACAGATTATCGACTAAGTGCCTTAAACTGAAAAAAATGAAAGTCACTCTCTTCATCCAATCTTTTTGGAGTCACATATTGTAGTAAATGGGTCACGAATTTCCAACTAATAGTTGCAACACCTAATTCTTATAATGTATTTAATTTGGCACCACAATAGTGAGAATTAGAGGTCCTACATGAAAGTGTTGCACATTTCCACCCGAGGCATGCGCGTATGAGTTTTTCACAGCTTCTTGTCTCATCTAAACTGACCTCAATATACTGTTGGCTCAGCGCTGGCTTAGCTCAGATTAAAAAGTCCAGGGCAATGCCATTACATCTAAGGCAGAGAGGTAAAACAGGTCAAAGCCGAACAGGAAGAGAATTAATGAAAGTTGTTTAAGTCCAAATTGTTGTTGTTACATCCAGGTTACCTAGCGTCTTTCTGCAGGCCTAATTATCACACAGCCACCAAATCTAGAGATTATACCTTTGACACATCTGACCTGCATAACCTGGAGGATTAAGACCAGCAGTGAGAAGCAGAAGCACAATTAAGGGAAGTTCAACAAGAAACCAAAGATATTCTTAATGTTCCTCAAGATTGTGAAGCAACAATACTTGACGTAAGAGCATCTACGTGTGGTTGGATCCCCATTTGAATTATTCCATAAAGTCTTGCAAATGTATACTGTTAAAGCTAGGGTTGGGTATCGTTTGAATTTGAACAATTCTGATTCCGATTCCGATTCCTTGTTTCGATTCCGGTTCCTAACGATTCTCGTTTCCGATTCTTTTAAGAGGCAGGGTCAAAAAAAGTTTAGCTAACCTTGCTAACCAACGGCCTTTCTGAAGGAAATACTCCTTCTGAAAAAATACTCCTTTTGTCACAAATTTTGCATTTTGCCGAGATTTCGTTATTTTTAGAAAAGTGAAGCCACACTTTGGATCGCCGACGTAAGGTACTCATGTTCGACTCGCGTGGTTATGCCGCTTCTTCGTTGGTGTTGTTCAGCGGTTTCTTCTTCCGCTCGGCGGACTGTGAATATCGAAACTAGGAATCGAAATTTTAACTTTTGAACGATTCCGGGAAAAACTAAAAGTTAGTCTCGGTTCCAATCGATACTCGATTCTCGATACCCAACCCTAGTTAAAGCCTTGTCCCAAACGCTCCCCTGAGTCCTTGTGGTCCTCCTCAGTCTACACTTGGTGACGCGAAGCTGCATAGACTGTATGGTTGTAGCCCATCAAAATTGGTGCACCCTTCAGAATCCAAAAATGGGACACCATGCGGTTACATGCATGCAATGGCTGTCACGAGTCTGCAGGATTGCAAGTTGGGACAGGGCCTAAGTTTGTAGGATAAATTCGCCCTAACTGATCCTCTCATGCGCTCCCTCACATATCATCATATCTCTTATTTTTCTACTGATTCTTCTATTTTTGTACATTGGTGATGTTTATGAAAAGGTCTCGGTAAGGACCTTACTCTAATGCTGTGAAGAGTAACTGTTGTCTTTTACGAGTCAAATGAAAACCCGGCCGAGCATTAGTGCAGCAAATTCTCAACGAGCGTTGGTGTAAATTTTCATACTGAGTCATTACGGTTGCATGCCCACACAAGTGTGAATGTCCCTGTGTATGTGTGTTTTATCTTCTAAATTAAACATGTATGTGAATTCGGACTGAGTGTCGATTTCGCCAATGCATCATGTATTTGCAAACATGGATGACTCATTAAATGGTGATTTTGAAAAACACATCGACTCAGTGATGATTGTTAGCAATAAAGATAACCCACACAAGTCACTTTTTGACCCTAATCTCTGGTTGGCCTGTAGATGATCTCTTCCTGTTGTGTGGTTTTAACAACACTTACAGACAGCATGGTATTCAGAAAGCCCCAATGAGCACTACAAATGCATTTTGCAGGTTAAAATCATGCTAGACCAGGAGTGTCCAAGCTCCAACACCAATTAAACACACCTAACCCAGCTAATCAACAAGGTCTTACTAGGCATACTAGAAAGTTGGAGCTGAACTTTGCAGGACAGTGGCCAAGTTTGGACACCTCTGTGCTAGACCAATGGCTGTATAAGATGGTGTTTCCAGCAGGCAATTGTGTTAAACACATCTAGATTCTGCAAATGCATCACATTGATTAACACTTGCAAATGCACCACCTTAAAACCCAACATTTCTTGTATCACTCCTAGACTGTTAGTCTCTTATGCTTACAATTGCAGATGGTCAGTATGTTTAGAGTACATCACTGTTGGCCAAAGGATGCACCAATCTACCTGTTTAACCATGTCTCCATATAATCTAATAGGCAACTGTATGTCTCTCAACAGACCTGTAACGGTTAGCTAAGCAGCACACAGTGCAAGTAGCCCAGATAGCATGTAATCAATGAAACAATGTTGACTGTGTTGATTACTTCAATGCTAATTGCATTGAATTAACGTTACAAAGTGCCAGTTAATGATGAAATGATGATGCAATAGTATTGATTCAACATTACAAATCTATTAATGCTTCAATATCAAAATAAATCACTATGGAAGGGGTGTCCGATTTTATCTCCAGCTCTAATTTAATTTAATGTCATCAGGGTCAATGAACACTTCCAGTCCAGGCCACGTTTACACAAAGCCGGGTTTTTAGAGAAACAAATATTTCCCCCCTCCCCGTTTTCAATATAACATCGTGCACACACCCGCATAAATACGCCGTCGAGTGCCATCATATCTATGCCAAACCTATGGGGGGCAGTGTAGGGAGAAGGATAAAGCCATGCAAGCCAATCAGAATCCTCAGAATCGACAAGAGAGAACCTAAAACGCCTTTTCTCCCAGTTGACACGACAACACATAACCGGCGTTTTCAGAAATCTCCACTTTGGCCAGAGTTTTTAGAAATAATCGTTTTCTGTGATAAAAACGGATTTTTCGTGTAAACGAGAGGCCAAACCGTAGGGAAATATCTGCGTTTTCCCTTCGTGTACACCTCTGAGCTATAGCCATTAACGTTTACACAAAGGGAAGACGCAGATATTTCCCTGCGGTTTGGCCGAGTGATTCCACGTACACGCCGTTAAAAGTCCGAGCGAAACGAAGCAAAATGTAGATCTACATCTGGGGAGCGAAATTTTTTTTTTCCTAGGATGGTAGGGGAAGACTCATAGATGGTATTAACCCCAGGGAAGGTTTAGGGACGTTTATATTTATATATACAGCAATGTAACGGCATTCATAAACATGCTGAAAAGCGATTATGCGTGTTGATGGCACACCAAAAATGGAAATACGAATTGGCGTGTCATACATACCCCATTTCATGTAACATTCTTGCTAATGTTCATGTCTCCTGTACTTCAAGAAATCTGTTGAATGACGTTAGAACTTTATTCAGGAAATTCCTAATAAACTTTACTACAGCAAGATGCATTTTTTCAGAATGTAGAAAAATAGATGCTTTATTCAAACAGTTTAATAACTTTTTAATGTATCTAATTACAGTAACAACGCAAATAAGCACGCAAAACAAAGGAACAGAGAAATAAGGTAGATGCACCATTGTTTGAAACTGTGAGAAGTCATGTAAGTATGTCAGGTGCTTTAGCAAACAAGACTTCTGTATAGGATTTTTTCTCTCTAATGGGGAAGCATTAGACTAATGAGAAGTGCACATGCAAAACCAAAATGGGTATTTTCCAATCAGTGGCCAATTTCAAACAATAAATGTTTTTCAACCATTTTTCAACAGACTTGCTAAAATCATGAAGGCCCACCCCTAAACCAAGCCCCCAATGGATTACAGCAAAACGCCCTAATAATTGAGAAACACCCACTAGTGTTCTGCAGGGATACATGCCTGAATGATCTCGTGCTCATCACCTACAAATCACTGTTCAATGTCACTGTCTCCACCCATGTGCTGTTGGCTTTCATCAAAATTTCAATGCTGATCCAACACACTTTAAACATTGAAATGTCAATGTCAACCAAAATGATGGTTTGGATTCAAACTCAACATTGTATCAATGTCACTATGCTATCTGGGAGATTTATTGTAGCCTGCGTCATGTTGGCGTAGACTGGATATCCCTCCACCTGTCTCTAACTCTCCCTCATTTACTTTCTCCCCTTTCTCAATAGCAATTGCTGCTATAGCACTCTTGACTAACACAGTCTCATCCCAAATCGTCATATAACTGACGTTTTGGGACGTATTTTGACCATACGTCAATATCCGCCTTTTTAGGGCCCCCTTAAACGTCGGTAGATGGCGATCCCGGGCCGTCATACAACTGTCGCTTTACCTTTAACGTCAGTTAGGTGACGGGTTAGGTTTAGGTCTGGGGTAGAGTTAGGATCCCATAACCTCATCTACCGACGTTTAAGGGGGCCCTAAAAAGGCGAATATTGACGTATGGTCAAAAGACGTCCCAAAACGTCAGTTATATGACGATTTGGGACTTGGCGACGAAATTTTTGGATATGTAGATTTTATACTAGTGTCAAATCGATTAATCGCAATTGATCGCATCTAACATAAAAGTTATATATATATACTGTGTATACATGTGAGTGTATGTGTGTGTATTAGATATTTGCACATATTAGATATTTACATACTTTTATGTTAGATGCGATTAATTGCGATTAATCGAATTGACAGCACTATGTTCTACCTTTTTATTTGTGCTGTTATCTTCATGTTGAGTCTCTCACACTTTTTTTCCATCTTCCTCCCAGTGTCAATACATCCGTTGGGCCTGCTGGTGAAACAAAATACAGAATAAACCAGCCTAAGTCAGCCTGCTGATATTCAACGTTTCATGGTTTTGTAAGATTTACTCACTTTGTATTCATGGGTGTTGAATTGGCCACACTCCATAAGAAGTTGAACTGGAATGTCAGGAAGAGGAGCTTTCTGACTTGTAATTCAAAGAAAGTCAACAAAGACAATGCATTGTGGGAAATGAAGTGTTCTTCCACTCTGGTAAACTAAAGTTGTTATTCAATATGATGAAATATATTAACAAAATACACTGCTTTTTTCTAAACTTTCAAAGATGAATTTGAGAAGTCAACAAACTGCATTGATAAACCCTTCTTTCTAGTAATTCATTTAATTTCAATGTATTTTAATGCTAACTTAAATTGGAATTTAAAAGGAAAGTTTGAGGAAATCAGCAGCTGGTTTAAACTAGACAATGCAACGCAAACTCACTTTATAATCACACACTTAATATTTAGACTTTTTGTCACGGCATGACCTTGTTAGACAGAGTACTAATAATCCCTCTGCTTATGTTGGAAAGTACAATTTAGCTCTCTTAGGAAGCAAAATATGATTCTTGCCCAAAAAGTTTGAGGATGAGTCATTTGTCAAAAAAAATATTGAGTTCCTGGAGCTTTAAATGGTGAAGTATGGCACAAATGACAAGGCCATGTGGTTTCTGCCAAAATGCTTATGGTGAAGGTTAGCCTAACTATGTGGCATTGGGAGATAACTTAGCTAAGACCAACATTAATAGATGCTGAAATAGCTTAGCTCCCACTTTTGGCCTACGTGGGCTAGTTCAGCTTGCCCTCCGGGTCTGACTGGATGAATAATTGGGTCTAAGGGTATGTTAACGTATAGGCAGGGCTAACGTTATCCTCTCGTTAAGCGGCACTTCAAATATACTATATTTAGCTCTCCATGAGAGGGATATTAACCCATCTTCCCTAATCTGATTAACTGCTTAATAGCCTTGTACTCAACAGTCTTGGGTAGTTATAGCCCTTGGGTTTATGAGTATTGCACTGAACACATACACCAGGGTGAGAGTGCCCTCCCTTACCATTAAATTAGACAGTCGGGTCAGTGTGCATTGAATTTTGTCGAGATGAAGATACGGATAGAAAAAGAGTGAGGATGAAAACGGTTCTTTCTTTCCCCAGTTCATCTCCTTCCCATGCCCAAACAAAAGCTCGCTCTACTAAGCTGCAATCCTAGACAATTCGCCCACTGACCTAGCCTCGAGCTAACCATGTGACATGCTAATTAATCTGACGATCTGCTTTTACTTATTCATTTCTACCATTTGTATGCAGTTCCTCATGCTAAGTGTTCCCTTCCCATTATGAACTGGCACTTCATGGGCTATTTTGAGAGAATTGAAACCAACAGTCCCACCGTCTGTCTTTGTTCTATCTAGAGTGCCTCCTTGTGACAAAAATGATGTAGTACATCCCAGAATGAGCCGTGGAAAAATACTTCAGCTGCTTCGCAGATAAGCTGATTTAATTCAAATCCATGTGTAAGAATTACAAGGCACAATGAATATTGCTAAATGGCTTTAAAACAGAGATGTTTGATTGATTGCTTACAGAAAGGGTTTTGCAGTAGTCTTTGAAAGCATCTTAGCCTAGAACTTTCTCCGGGAAGGTTTGTTACAACATGGGTTTTGTTTCTCAAATATACATCGAATTTCTTCTGAGAATGATTATAAACATGATGAGGCTCTGAAGCGACTAGTGGGCAGATGAGTTTATCACTTGGCTGATGGCGGTTATACACTCACCTAAAGGATTATTAGGAACACTTGTTCAATTTCCCATTAATGCAATTTTTTTAATCAACCAATCACATGGCAGTTGTTTCAATGCATTTAGGGGTGTGGTCCTGGTCAAGACAATCTCCTGAACTCCAAACTGAATGTCAGAATGGGAAAGAAAGGCCATTTAAGCAATTTTGAGGGTGGCATGGTTGTTGGTGTCTGAGTATTTCACAATCTGCTCAGTTACTGGGATTTTCACGCACAACCATTTCTAGGGTTTACAAAGAATGGTGTGAAAAGGGAAAAACATCCAGTATGCGGCAGTCCTGTGGGCGAAAATGCCTTGTTGATGCTAGAGGTCAGAGGAGAATGGGCCGACTGATTCAAGCTGATAGAAGAGCAACTTTGACTGAAATAACCACTCGTTACAACCGAGGTATGCAGCAAAGCATTTGTGAACACACACAACCTTGAGGCGGATGGGCTACAACAGCAGAAGACCCCACCGGGTACCACTCATCTCCACTACAAATAGGAAAAAGAGGCGACAATTTGCAAGAGATCACCAAAATTGGACAGTTGAAGACTGGAAAAATGTTGCCTGGTCTGATGAGTCTCGATTTCTGTTGAGACATTCAGAATTTGGCGTAAACAGAATGAGAACATGGATCCATCATGCCTTGTTCCCACTGTGCAGGCTGGTGGTGGTGGTGTAATGGAGTGAGGGATGTTTTCTTGGCACACTTTAGGCCCCTTAGTGCCAATTGGGCATCGTTTAAATGCCACGGCCTACCTAAACACTGTGTCTGACAATGTCCATCCCTTTATGGCCACCATGTGCCCATCCTCTGATGGCTACTTCCAGCAGGATAATGCACCAGGTCACAAAGCTCGAATCATTTCAAATTGGTTTCTTGAACATGACAATGAGTTGACTGTACTAAAATGGCCGCCACAGTCACCAGATCTCAACCCAATAGAGCATCTTTGGGATGTGGTGGAACGGGAGCTTCGTGTCCTGGATGTGCATCCCACAAATCTCCATCAACTGCAAGATGCTATCCTATCAATATGGGCCAACATTTCTAAAGAATGCTTTCAGCACCTTGTTGAATCAATGCCACGTAGAATTAAGGCAGTTCTGATGGTGAAAGGTGGTCAAACACAGGATTAGTATGGTGTTCCTAATAATCCTTTAGGTGAGTGTATGTACCTGACAGTCTCATTTAGTAGCCACCTTGTTCCAAACATGTAAAAGCACCCAAAAAAAGTGGGTGTGAAAATGTGAAAATATCTTGTGCTTGTGTTAGCCACGGATATTATTTCAAGCATTTAACCTTAAACCATTAAAAAAACAAACCCATTGACTTCAGGATGTTGGAACTGGAAGTTAAGACTTATTTATGGCTTATAGGACTCATTCCTGATGCAGCCAGATGCCGTTATTACATCTGTGAACCAGACTAACCTATATATTTGGCTAGATCTTATAATATATTTCTTTTAATGTGATCACCACACATTTAATAACTGAGGCTTGACCACCACAGTAACGTAAGAACATTACTGTACGCTTCTGGCCAAACTGTGACATATCTTGTTGTAGTACGACTGTTCTGTATTGCACACATCCATATATGGCAATTTAAAAAGTCATGTTTTCAGAAAAACGAACTGTCGGTGATGTAAACCATGAAAACGTCAGATTCAGGCGTTGTTGTGAACACTGTGAGCATGTCCGCTGGTTCCCCCTCTTTCTAACAGAGCAGTTGTTTGGATTTCTCCCTGCGTGAGACAATGACCTCTGACTCTTTACGGATCTTGTCGGTTGGATTCTCATCAGACCAATGAAGGATATTCCAGACGAGGATATCGCTCTTTGTCTTTGTGCGATAGAGAGAGAGTTCGGGAAAAAAGGGAGGCGGAGTAGGGTTTCACAGAATCAGAAACGCTTGAGCCAGCAGCGATAATGCAATCTACAGTTTAAAGCTCCAAAAACTGTCTGTCATTCAAACATCCCATCCAAAAGGAAAAATAACTCGATAGTTATGCAAATAACATAAATCTCCGAACGCTGATCTTACGTCTCAGTTTGCAAAACTAAAATTGCTTAAACTGCCTTCCTTTGAGACACCCAAACAAGCAGACGTTTCTTAATGTTAATGCTGACCATGCAATATAAACACGGGCAAATGAAGGCCTCGAAACGGAGCGAGAGATCCTGGTTGTTAGTGCATGCTGAAAGTAATATTCAGTGCCCACATTGACTGGCATTTTCCTTCTGCTCAATATTAACACGAGCGCATGTGCTTGTCTACGCAGCGGGTGGGCATCTGTGGCAGCAGACACCATGAGATGAAAGTATTATGGTGATTGGCCAGACTTCTGCTTAGGAATGAGGGGGCTTTTCCACACCATCTATAAATCTGCTGATAAACGGGACAAGCCGAGTGCAAACCTGGCAAAAGCGATGGCTCCTCCGCGCACAGCCATATTCCTGTCTGAGAATGTCATTATGGGAGCCTGCAGAGGGATCAGAACAATAAGGGTTATCGAAGAAGCATTCTTGATTAATCTGTAGAAAACATATACCTGAAAAGATGTGCAAAAATGCATGTACGCTGATGTGGTGGCTAATTAAGCCACACGTAAAGATTTATGAATTTCAAAATTTAAAACAAAGTGGGATCTACAAACGTTCGCCATTCAGACGCAAATTAAGAATGCCTTTTAAATTCCAAACCAGTTCTTGATTTTGATTTTTATTCTTATATATATATATATATATACAGAATTTAAGTTTTTTTTTAAATTGGACGAAAGTAAAAAAAAGGTGTTTTTTGTAATAATAATTAGATGATGACAAAGATAGACAGAACGACAGACCAATATGATTGATGGATGGATGGAACGATATATGATATATGTAAATAATGGATGGATGGATGGATAGATAGATGGATTCACATCCAAATTGGCCAGTTTAAGTGTTTAAGTATCAACCCGATCGCACGGCAGTTCGTACGAATTTTACGAGGTGGCTAATCCGTACGAGCTCACTCGTACAAATTAGTACCTTTTTTGCTATATCGCACATATTTTACGAGTTGGCCAATTCCTATGAATTTGTACGAGTTACCTACCCCTGACCCCGCCCCATTACGTGGGTTTAGACAAATCGTACGAATTCGTACGAGTGAGGTCATATGAATTAGTACGAATTAGCCACTTTTTAATCAGTCGTACGAATGGTCGTGAGATAGCGTTGGTATTACAGATGCATAGTTTTTCTCAGTCGCTTTGGTACATTTCTCAGATCAGAATTGAAATTCTCAAAACTACCCATTCAATATTCACGTCATTGTGTCACTTGTGCACATCAAAAAAGCCGTTTCTCATTTCTTTGAACAAGTTGCAAATGCGTTGGTACATCCATGCAACATTCACAACATTTCTACATTATTCTTTGCTTTGCAGTGCTGTCTTTTCCTTTCTGTATTGCAATGACATGGTTTGTTACTTTACAAACAGTGAAAGCGTATGTGAATCTTGTCCAGTCTCTTGCAATCAAACTCCCACATACACTAAGGTGTGTAACCTACAATTTACAATAATTGTCATCAAAACTTCAGCCATAGTTTACATCAGAACATCCCTCCGGGAACACTGTCATATTGACAACATGACTAAGCAATTTGACTGTCTTATCCGTACACAACGACACAAGGACTTGTCATTCTGGCGGCACTGACATGTTCATTGACACACATATTTACTTTTGAGAGATGAACTAAGGATTTTGAGCAAGTGGCTGAAATCCATGTGTGCCAGAAGTTCTGAGAAGTCGAGGATGATTCGAGAAATGTGCCAAAGCTACTGAGAAAAACAATGTAATATGTATTTTTTCCCCAAGGGATTAGAAGTTGAACTGGTCGATCGACTCAACGCTGTTTGACGGACAGTTGTGGGATATTCCTAGATCAGTTCAGCAGGTAAATGTCTGCGGTTGATTCTCATTTGGAAGCTGATGCTGTGAACCCACATCATGAGGTCAGGGGAGATCTCCAACTAAACAAATCCATCAGAGAGACAGCAACAACATTAGGAGAAGCCAAATCAGCAGCTTGGGACATTCTGAGAAAAAGTTCAGCAACATAAAAAGTCCTGGACGTCCACGGAAGACAACAGTTGGGGATGATCAAGGGATCATAAACCTCTTCAAAACACCCAGCCAAGTGAAGAACACTCTCCAAGACGGGTCATAGCCAAAGTAAACAATCGAGAGAAGACTTCACGAGAGCAGACAGCAACAGTGTCGGTCCAGATCCGGGCCGAGTGAAATCCAGTCCAGTCGTGGGCCAGATCTGGGCCGAACCTATGTTGTTATCTGAGGAGGGTTCAAACCATTCATAAATAAGACTCAAGAATAAAAAGGCAAGGCAAGTTTATTTATATAGCACATTTCATACACAGTGGCAATTCAAAGTGCTTTACATGGAAGAAATTAAAATAATCAAAAGAAATCAGAATAATTAAAAAAATCATAATCGTAAAAATAAAATACAGTAAATAATTAAAACAATTTAAAATAAAATGAAGTACAGTAATAGTAAAAAACACAGATCAGACAGCGCAGTCTCATCGTCTCGACGTCTTTTAATTATACGTCAATATCCGCCTTATTAGGGTACCCTTAAACGATGACGTTATTGGATCCTAACTCTACACCAGATCTAAACCTACCCCGTCACCTAACTGACGTTAAAGGTAAAGCGTCAGTTGTATGACGTCCCAGGATCGTAAAAAGGCGGATATTGACTGATTGGCTGTGTTAGATCAGACTTCAGAAAGTCTGATTGAGTATGGAGAAGGCTCGTAAAAAGCATG